>NC_089821.1:305166629-305255609 GCF_035046505.1 Tiliqua scincoides
TTACTCTCCTTTGACTCGTGTCACAGCCAGCAAAATAACTGCCACAGATCTGAGACCAACTGGGGCAGTGGAGGCCTACCCTGAGGTCCACAAGACAATGGACCCAAGTCTTTGTTGGCATCCTTCAGTCTCGGAAGACTATGGTATCGTGCCCTGAATGGTGGTTCTGGAACAGAGTGTCCTCTCCAGTGCGTGAAGCCTGGGTAAAGTAGGTATAAAGGATAGGCTGTTATCCATGCAGCAAATCCCCCCTCTTCACGTCACTGAAACGGTCCAATGGAAAGGCAGAAGCCAATACGGTTGGTTCCAGCAGCGTCGCAGGAGTTGCCAGAATGTGACTGTGTTCAGCCATGAACTGCCTCAGGGACTCCGGCTCCGGATTTTGCCTCGAGGTTGACTCCTGAAGCCTTTTCCTTAACTGGATGTAGCCACAAGGCAGTGGGGGTTTGGGATCAGAGTTTTCCTTCCCTCAGATGAGCTGCCTACCCAGACTAACGAGTCCCATCTACCCGGTGGCTGTTTAGTCGCCTCTTACCACAAGTACAGCCAAACTGAGGGCCTATTCTTATCCCCCAGCCCCCAGGGACCCAAGTAGCATTGGATGATTTATACTCATCTGATGGGCGGCGGGTGTCTGCTTAAGTGCTGTGTTTGACACGAGAAACTGAGGAACCCCAGAAAGAAAAACTGCAAGAGAGAATGAACTGATGAGACATTTTTAAATTCATTAATCTAACTCAGGGGTGCCCAAACCCTGGCCCTGGGGCCACTTGCAGCCCTCGAGGACTCCCGATCCAGCCCCCTGGGAGACCCCAGTCTCCAATGAGTTCTGGCCCTCTGGAGACTTGCTGGAGCCCGCGCTGGCCCAATGCAACTGCTCTCAACATGATAGCCAACTGCTCAACCTCTTGTCAGAGCTGTGGGACGAGGGCTCCCTCCCCTGCTTATTGTTTTATGTCTGAGGCAGCAGCAGTAGCAAAGGAAAGGCTGGCCTTGCTTTGTATAAGGATTTTTTATAGGCCATGAGCGATTGCAAGACCTTCACTCATTCATATAAGTTCCATCTCTAATGTTTCATTTATGTAAATTTATTCAAATTTGAAATTTAAATTAACTCTTTTTTTTTTTCCTGGCCCCCAGCACAGTGTCAGAGAGATGATGTGGCCCTCCTGCCAAAAAGTTTGGACACCCCTGTTCTAACTAACTTCCCAGTCACTGGCCATTCTACCAAACCTCTTTTGGCTTCTGAAATATCTCACCAGGCATTGTTCAAATACCTTTCCACTTATCCACTATAAGGGCTAGAAGCTTGAGGTTTGTTACTTGTAAGCTGAGAACTGCAGGATGCTGAATTCCACAAGTGCCAGTGATGTGCTTGACGCTTGCATAGAACTGCAGATTTCACTCAGCCTAGAATATTATAGCCATGGAGGTAATTCTAAAGACAGGGAGCTTGAATTTCTTTCTGCCCAGCAACAAAAACATCCCACCATTTCTTATTCTTTTTTTTTCTTTTTTTAAATTAAATGACCCTTCTTCATAAAGAAGAGTCTTCAAGACACCTTGCAACTGATTTTGTTTTTGGAGCAAGTGATCATTTGGTTCCTTTAATAATTAAAGGACATTTGCATTGTCTAAGCCTCAGGAAAGAGATAAGCAGCTTTCTGAGTTCCAGAATTCAGACTGGTTTAATAAGGCGCATTTGTGGAAAACGCCCTTGGCCTTTAATAATCTGCTAGATGTTTTGGGCACCCCATAAAAACATGCATAAAAACAAAGCAGCACATCAGCCTGCAGATTAATATTTTAGTGGGAAAAAAAGTTTATGGAGGGTAACGTCCCAACCTTTATTCTGTAGTAAGATAAGTCTTGATTAAAAAAAAAAAATGAATATAAAGCTGGCATTTCTACTGCCAGCAGATAAAATCCATGAGCATCTCAGCAGTTTAATTCTGCAGAGGAGATGCAAAAATTAGCTGGAAATGAAACATGAAACCCATCGTTGAGAAGGGCTGCTTTAGACAGCATGGAATGCATTTCCGGCCTTTTAAAATCCTCTCTTCAAATGTCTGTGGTATGCATTAAGGTTGTTGGGGGGGGGGGGAATGCTGATTTTGGGTCTATATGCAACAATTTTAAGATTATAGGCTATAGGCAAGGGCTAATCTTATTGGAGTCCTCACTAATCTGCATACAGATGGCCAATGGATGCTCTGTGTACTGCATCACTTTTATGACACTGTATACCTTGTTACAGGGTCTTATCAGATGCTGCTGCAGGTGGGGTGAATCAGGATGCCTCTATGTTGCCTGCAAAGGTTGGTTACACTTTTGTGAGTCGGAATAATAGTTCTGGCTCAAAACGAGGGAGAATGACAGTCTTAACCTGCCCAGATGGCATCTGTTAATCGTAATTCTTCCTGCCTCAGCCTCCTGTTATGGGGCAAACATACATTTTATGGACCCAGGGCAGAGAGAGCTGGGTATAGGTTTTTGCATCAGAAAACAGTGTGTGAATAATCACCAGATATATTTGCTCCATTAACTGGCTTTCTGAAATCTGAGCTGCCTGAACCGTTGTTGTTGTTGTTTTTCTCCATGGCCATTGTTGAAAACATTGACAGCTGAAAAAAAAATAATAATGACAGTTAAGCCAATTATAAGTGACACATGAGATTATTGTACTTAAACCTTGAAGCGGATGATTGCTGGGAATGCTAAGGACCTAAACTTCTCACTCACTTCTACTTTCCAGATTTGGAGGTGGAAAATGAATGGTCACAGGGCACAGACAGAGGGTGGCAAGGACAGAAGCTACGTGCTTGGGAGGAGATTTCAATGTTTTCCAAGATGCCAGTCTTCAGATATGTTGTTGGCAACCTTCAGTCTCGAGAGACTATGGTATCGCGCTCTGAAAGGTGGTTCTGGCACAGCGTCTAGTGTGGCTGAAAAGGCCAATCCGGGAGTGACAATCCCTTCCACATTGGGAGCAAGTGCAGTCTGTCCCTGGTCTGTCTCCCTGGCTATGGGCCTTCCTTCTTTGCCTCTTTGCCTCAGACTGTTGGCCAAGTGTCTCTTCAAACTGGGAAAGGCCATGCTGCACAGCCTGCCTCCAAGCGGGCTGCTCAGAGGCCAGGGTTTCCCACCTGTTGAGGTCCACTCCTAAGGCCTTCAGATCCCTCTTGCAGATGTCCTTGTATTGCAGCTGTGGTCTACCTGTAGGGCGCTTTCAGATATGACGCTGGGGCTATACAGGCTCTGCTCCTCTGCTCCAGCAATGGAGTTCCTTAGAGGTAAGCTACATATTTGGAAGTATCGCATGGTCAACCTTCCTGGGACACTGCTACGGCAGAGTGCAGAAAAGCCCTGCATGTGGAAAGTAAGCATGGCTAGAGCACCTGAGTGTGTGCATTAATCTTGCACTGCCACTTCCAGCAGGCCATCCCTGACCCTTTCCTTTGGCAATAAAGCCCTTCAGCTAGCCAGATAGATTAGATTTTGTGGAGACAAGGTTGTCCTTCAGGCTGCAGTGGCAGCTGACCACAAATAGCATGTGGATGCATTAGGCCCTATTGAATCTCTGCCCCCGGGCAGGCTCCTTCAACTGAGCTATCTCCTGCATTGAGAAGCCTTATCTCATCTCACCGTCTGACTATCAGGAGGTGCACACACCTGCCTGACCTGGGGCCTGACTCTGGCCCCTTGTCAACCGCACCTCCTGCCTCTGGCTCTCCACTTGTCACTTGCCCCTGTCTGAACTGAACCACCCTGCTGCAGCCTGTCTTGGAGCTTGGATGAGAGCAGGCCGAAGAGCAGGGTTCTAGACCAGACTGAATTTTCTATATGCAGGTAGTTTTTGTTAATGGAGGGATTAATACAACCCAGGCGCGGCTATAGCCTGAAGCCCATCCGCAAAAGGCTGAAGAGGTGGGATAGATAGGTGCCTAGGATATACTGACTATGGAACTTATACCCCCACCCCAGCAATTCAACGGTGATTAAACTGAAAATCAAGTGCCAGTTCAATACTTAAGTTGTCTACCTCATCTGTTAAATCCTTGAGAAACCATTTGAAAGAAGAGCTGAAAGACAGCAGTGTGTGGATACAGGTGGGAGAGAGACAGGAAATAGTAATCCCAAGAAAGGAGAATGGGGAACAATGTGAGACCCTGGAGCCTCATACCCTTATCAATGATGCCCTCATTTTGTTTATAAATATTTTCACAGACCCCAGCCTATATATTTCCAAGTTTTTCTCTGAACAAAGAGGGCTAGAAACTTGATTTCAAAAATGAAAGCTGAGATTCCCCCAGATGCCCAAAGCCCCAAAGCTTGCTCATGTGTTCTAATACTGCAAATGCGTGGGTTGAAACAATGGGAACACTGGAGGAAAAGAGGCTTGGGAAGTTATTGGTCCTTATTGATACTGAGTTGATCACCAGAGCTTGCCTCTGTACTGCTCTTCCACCCCCACTGCACAGCAATGTCAGATTCTGGAAGGATGATTAGGAGGTCTGAGGAGGTAACAAGGAAGCTCTGTGGTGTCTCAGTTTCTTTATCTCTCCTAAGATGGTTTGGCCTTTCAGATGATATATCCCTGCACAGCAGACTGCTAGCATGGGAGCCACTGGCCAGCTAAGCAAGGGGTGATCATCCTGCTTACAGACTTGAATTAAAAAGCTTTGCTGATCCATCCTGGGGTCGGACAAAGGGGCAGGCACCAGGATAAGCCACGGAATGCCACCTGGCAGCAAGATCGTTTCAATCTCCTCTTTCCCCTTGCATGTTGTTATTCCCGGCTTATTAAATAAATGTTGCTACGAATCAAGGCCGACAGCCACGCAAGCAAGATGGAGTTTTAAAACAACAGCAGCCATGCCAGAAAGCACCAATAAAATGAGCCAGACCGTTTTCAAACACTGATTTTTTTTTAAAGAGGAAACAGAAGAACAAATGTTTGATCCACCACAGACAGGGTGCAAGATGTAAAGTAGAGGCCAAAAACTGGCAGCTTCTGGCTCAAGTTCCACTGGGTGTGGGAGAGGGGTCACGCCACCTGGTCCCTCAAGGCCAAACTGGAGGTGATGCAGGTGTTCTGGGAGTTAAGCAGCTGCAAGGGATGACCCACTGTGAATCTGAGCCGTGGCATGGGAGTGGGAGGGTCTAACTCCTTCCCCCCATACCAGTCCTGATCCAAATTGGTTCCTGAAGTTGTAATTAACAGCAAAGGAAAAACCTATGAGCACAAATTCAGCAGTGAGGGAGGAAAGAGATGAGACTCCCTTCCCTGCACCATTACCCCAAACATGAGTAATGTCAGTGATTGACAAGAGGGGGCTCAGAACATAAGAACAGCCCCAGTGGATCAGGCCATAGGCCATCTAGTCCAGCTTCCTGTATCTCACAGCGGCCCACCAAATGCCCCAGGGAGCACACCAGATAACAAGACCTGCAAGGCATTCTGGGAATTGTAGTTAAGAACATAAGAAAAGCCCCACTGGATCAGGCCATAGGCCCATCTAATCCAGCTTCCTGTATCTCACAGCGGCCCACCAAATGCCCCAGGGAGCACACCAGATAACAAGAGACCTGCAAGGCCTCCTGGGAATTGTAGTTAAGAACATAAGAACAGCCCCACTGGATCAGGCCATAGGCCCATCTAGTCTAGCTTCCTGTATCTCACAGCGGCCCACCAAATGCCCCAGGGAGCACACCAGATAACAAGAGACCTGCAAGGCATTCTGGGAATTGTAGTTAAGAACATAAGAACAGCCCCACTGGATCAGGCCATAGGCCCATCTAGTCCAGCTTCCTGTATCTCACAGCGGCCCACCAAATGCCCCAGGGAGCACACCAGATAACCTCATCCTGGTGCCCTCCCTTGCATCTGGCATTCTGACATAACCCATTTCTAAAATCAGGAGGTTGCACATACACATCATGGCTTGTAACCTGTAATGGATTTTTCCTCCAGAAACTTGTCCAATCCCCTTTTAAAGGCGTCCAGGCCAGATGCCGTCACCACATCCTGTGGCAAGGAGTTTCACAGACCAACCACACACTGAGTAAAGAAATATTTTCTCTTGTCTGTTCTAACTCAATTTGAGTGGATGTCCCCTGGTTCTGGTATTATGTGAGAATGTAAAGAGCATCTCCCTATCCACTCTGTCTATCCCCTGCATAATTTTGTATGTCTCAATCATGTCCCCCCTCAGGCGTCTCTTTTCTAGGCTGAAGAGGCCCGAACGCCGTAGCTTTTCCTCGTAAGGAAGGTGCCCCAGCCCCAGGGCCCATCCAGCTGATTCCTTAAGCTCAGAGTAGCCAGCAGGCAGTGGGGGAACTGACCAACACACTGTTGCTGCTTTCTCCAATCTACCCCAACTGTAACCGGACTTCCTTCGAGGCCCTACCATGGGGTACTGTGAGGGGCACTGTTCCCCACCTTTCCAGTGCTGCTGCTCAGTCAAGTCAGCCCCATTTTACCATCAGTTCAGGGCCAGTTTGAGTTGTTCTTCTCTCAGCACCATGGGGAGTGTTGAGAAAGGGGGTGTCCAAACAGCACCAGAGGAGGGTAGTGTTTTTGCAAGTGCATTCCAGAGCATGGTGGGGGGCCCAGCAGATGGCTTTGCCTGAGAGCCCCCAGAATCTGGTGCAAACAGTGACCCCAATCCAATTCACCTTCATGGTTGCTTCGAAAAGAAGCGGAACATGCAGCATCCTAGTTTGGCTTCTAATGTCCATGAACATACATTTACAGGGTTGTGCACCATAGACAAGATGCATCCATCTAGGTGACTTAGGGCACAATCCAGCCCCTGGGATGGGCTGGCACAAGTCCTTTGTGCCAGCTCTGGGGTGTTACAAATGTGCTATAAGGCATGTTTGCACCACCGAGTGAGGAAGAAGACTGGCTTCCAAAGGCCGACTCAAGCCTGCAGGACCAGCATAAGAGGTAAGGCCACATCGGCTGAGTCAGGCTGGCCTACGGGCAGGCCCTGGCCAAGTAGGGGGTGGGTTCAGGATCTAGCACAAGTGCCAGATCCTAACCCTAGTCCTGGGTGACCCGGAGCAGCTCCGGGCTACTCAGATCTGTGCCACCTCCTAAAGGAGGGAGCCCCATTGGGGCTGCTGCGGCATTACCCGGGGTCAGGGGAATGAATTCCCCTTGCCCCAGGCTGAACCGCAACCAGCCTCAACCCTGCATTGGATATGGGGCAGCCAGTGTTCCAGCGCAGGTTAAGATGGGGCTGCTTAAGACCTTGGCAAGGGAGCTAAACCCTGAAGAATGACAGCTCATACTGCAAGGCATCCTTGACGGTAAACGATTGAGAACGAGAGCCAAAAAGCAGGGACTGTCACTGGGACAATAGGAGTATATGGGACGTGGTCTAATGATGGGAGAAGAAAGAGGCGAGTATGAGCCATGGGCTCCCTTTCTCCATTTTAGGAGGCTGTGAACTGCCCACAGTTTGTAGCGTGTGCCGCCTGCCTTCCCGGAGCTTTTGTCCTCCTTCTGCCAAGTTCGTCAGCGATTCTACGGGCCACTCTGGAGCTCGGAACGTCCTTCTCCCCCTTTGCTCACACGAGCAGGTGGAGCAGCTGCAGCTTTACAAGGAGACAGCCAGTTGAAACGCCTCCTTTCCCATGGAGATTTGGCATAGCAGCCGCTCTCTGTTCAAAGCCACTGAAGGAGGTCAGAAAAGAACGGCCCTCCCCAAACAACTGGCTCAGGGTTGAATGCCAAAAGCAGCGACGGCAGCAGGGCACTTGCCAAGGGGTCAAGGGGAAAAGACGGTTTCGTCACCTGCAAGCTGGTCAATGCAGCTTGGGGTGTTCCCTGCCAAATGGATCTGGTTGTTCGTTAGGGGGAAGGGGGTATCACACAGCCTCCAAATGTACTCCCAGAACCTTTTGGAGTGGCTTAAGGAAGTCACATGGGAGAGAAGCCCCCCCCCCATAGCAGCCAGGGAAGCAGCAGGGCTACGACTGAGCTATGAACCAGCAAGCCATGGAAGCTGCTTAATACCAACTCGGGTCCTTGATTCCTCTGGCTCAGTGGCTCTCCACCAGCGACGTGTGGTGGGTGGGGAGGCAGGTGAGTCAGAGCCTCCCCACCAAAGTCCTTTGAAAAGCACCACTCCTGTATGAGGCACCCAAGCACTCGCAACCCATGCGCAGAACCAAGGACAGCAAGCTTCCCATGGCTTGCTGGTTCACAGCTCAATTGTAGCCCCTCTGCTTCCCTAGCTGCAGAGCGTGTAGGCTGTGAAGTGCTTGAGGACCACACATGGCGGTGGTGCTTTTCAAAGGACTCTGCCTCACCTGCCTCCCCACCCACCGCTCATCCCTGCCCTTTTTTGGCGACAGGTGTTTCTCAGTCGTACCTAGAGATATGAGAAAAATTAACCGAGAACCTTGCGTATTAAAAGCTGTTGCTCCACCAGGTAGCCGTATGGCTTCAGGGATTGGACCAGCTGCTGAGCTGGTAAGCCAGGTTTGCGAAATGTTTTAATTCAATTTAATTTAACTGCGAATGGGGAAACTTCTGATGAGAAAACTCTCACATGATGAGAAAACTCCTCTGTGCAAAAATAAAAAAATGCCTGAATGTAGAAAGCTAGCATGTTATGGTTTCAGTGGATGTTGTTCCACAGAATTTCATAGCCACTGCTCTGAGCTGGAGGCCTCAAGAGTGAAACAATCAATTTACAATCAATTAACACAGTCAATTCCAAGGGCAAAGATGTGTGAAAAGATGAGTGTTGTTCTATGTGCAAATAGTTAAGAACATAAGAAGAGCCCTGCTGGATCAGGCCAAAGGCCCATCTAGTCCAGCTTCCTGGATCTCACAGTGGCCCACCAAAAGCCCCAAGGAGCACAACAGACACAATCTGCGTCCTGGTGCCCTCCCCTGCATCTGGCAATCAGAGGCAGCCTGCCTCTAAAACAAAGAGCTTGCACATACCTACTATGACTTGTAACCCGTAATGAACTTTTCCTCCAGAAATTTGTCTAATCCCCTCCTAAAGGCATCCAGGCAAGATGCCATCATTACTTCCTGTGGCAAAGAGTTCCACATACTAATTACACGCTGGGTAAGGAAGTATTTTCTTCTGTCTGTCCTAACTCTCCCAACACTCAACTTTCATGGATTTCCCCTGGTTCTGGTGTTGTGTGAGAGGGAAAAGAGTGTCTGTCTATGTACTCTGTCAATCTCCTGCATGATTTTGTATGTCTTAATCATGTCCCCCCTCAGGCTCCTCTTTTCTAGACTGAAGAGGCCCAAAGAGACCAGTTGTGCTGGTCTTTTGTTTTTAAACCAGGTACAGACACCGTATACTAGATGTGGGAATTGGCTTCCATGCTTGTACTGCAATTATTAGAAATCTCAAACTGATGCTGGATGGAGAATATAATTTACACTAAATGGGAATGCCCAATCTCATAAGAACATAAGAACAGCCCCACTGGATCAGGCCATAGGCCCATCTAGTCCAGCTTCCTGTATCTCACAGCGGCCCCACCAAATGCCCCAGGAAGCACACCAGGTAACAAGAGACCTGCATCCTGGTGCCCTCCCTTGCATCTGACATAGCACATTTCTAAAATCAGGAGCTTGCACATACACATCATGGCTTGTAACCTGTAATGGATTTTTCCTCCAGAAACTTGTCCAATCCCCTTTTAAAGGCATCCAGGCCAGATGCCATCACCACATCCTGTGGCAAGGAGTTCCACAGACCAACCACACGCTGAGTAAAGAAATATTTTCTTTTGTCTGTTCTAACTCTTCCAACACTCAATTTTAGTGGATGTCCCCTGGTTCTGGTGTTATGTGAGAGTGTAAAGAGCATCTCTCTATCCACATTATCCTTCCCATGTGTAATTTTGTATGTCTCAATCATGTCCCCCCTCAGGCATCTCCTTTCTAGACTGAAGAGGCCCAAACGCCGTAGCCTTTCCTCATAAAGAAGGTGCCCCAGCCCAGTAATCATCTTAGTTGCTCTCTTTTGCACCTTTTCCATTTCCACTATAACCTTTTTGAGATATGGCGACCAGAACTGGACAAAATACTCCAGGTGTGGCCTTACCATAGATTTGTACAATGGCATTATAATATTAGCCGTTTTGTTCTCAATACGCTTCCTAATGATCCCAAGCATAGAATTGGCCTTCTTCACTGCCGCCGCACATTGGGTCGACACTTTCATCGACCTGTCCACCACCACCCCAAGATCTCTCTCCTGATCTGTCACAGACAGCTCAGAACCCATCAGCCTATATGTGAAGTTTTGATTTTTTGCCCCAATGTGCATGACTTTACACTTACTGACATTGAAGCGCATCTGCCATTTTGCTGCCCATTCTGCCAGTCTGGAGAGATCCTTTTGGAGCTCCTCACAATCACTTCTGGTCTTCACCACTTGGAAAAGTTTGGTGTCGTCTGCAAACTTAGCCACCTCACTGCTCACCCCTGTCTCCAGGTCATTTATGAAGAGGCTGAAAAGCACTGGTCCCATGACAGATCCTTGGGGCACACCACCTTTCACCTCTCTCCATTGTGAAAATTGCCCATTGACACCCACTCTCTGCTTCCTGGTCTTCAGTCAGGTCTCAATCCAGGGGAGGACCTGCCCTCTAATTCCCTGACTGTGGAGTTTTTTCAGTAGCCTTCCTCATTCTTGAGCCCACCAAGCCCCCCCTGGGAAGGTGTATGCAAATGCCAACTACTATATTCAGCTATTCAGCCCCATGCCAGGATAGACTGTCACCTAGACAATGGAATAGCACACTGTTATCAAACCAGTTGCTCAACCCACAGTGAGCACTGCCGCCAGTAGGTGGACCACTGGCAGGTTCTGTGATTATTTATGGCTCTTCCAAGGCAGGCTTTTTAGCTGCTGGGGCAACAGTGAATACTATGGAGGCAGATTCTGGAGTGGAAAGGGGATGGGGCTACATGTGCCCATAGGGCAGGCCCCAGTATAAAGGATTCCGTCAGTGGGCCGCTGTGAGATACAGGAAGCTGGACTAGATGGGCCTATGGCCTGATTCAGTGGGGCTGTTCTTATGTTCTTAGTGCAAGTGCAAGGCAGTAGCCGCAGGATGTGTAGGGCTGAGGACTCTGACTCCACAGCCAGTTGGAGGTGGGAGTAACTTGAGGATGCTGTCCTGCGGCAACCCCCTCCTCTTCTGAAGGCAATCTGAGGCAACATGGGAAGGCCCTCCAGGCTAGAGAGCTTGATGGCTGGAGAGCCCCACACCCAAAAAATGCTTTGGGACAAATATGTCTTCTTCACGACAGTGATAAATATCATAAAGATAAACAACATAAATACATTATTCATTATGGTTGAATAGTACACAAACTGGAACATGATTCAGTGAAATCATGAATTATACATAATTGTTTCAAAATGGATATGAATAATATACACATCTTCATACAGGGGAGTGTAAAAAATGTGGGAATTAGATTATAAGTTTGTTTGCTGCCTGGGGCAGCAGATATCAGCCTTTGGCTCAGCCTAACGGAGGCATAACGAGAACGTTAACACTCTCTGCTTGTTCTGTAAATGAAAAAAACAAAGGCCACATTATATATCTTAGCCGAACTCATTTATCCATCATCATCATCATCATCAAGCATGGAAGGAACACACAGCCCAGGCGGAGCTAGAGTGTGATGTTTATTGCAGCAAAGGCCGGCTCACACCTGCCAACTGTTTGGAAGAAGATGGCAGACAGCACCAGGTGTGCGTTTTAGACAGATTTTATGACTGGGTGTGTTTCGAGTGTATTTTTAGAGGCACTACAGTCCACAACTCTGGCTCCATCTCCTAGAGCCTGCCCAAATGAAGTTGGACTCGTGTTTCTTAGATGTGTTCACTGCACAGATGCTGCTCTGGTTGGTATTATTGGGTGTATGTGCTGTGGCTGCAGGTAGCTGGCCTTGCATCCTAATTCAGGGGAGTAGGGGGGACGGTGGGTGGACACAACAGCATGTGGCCTGCACCTCCCGCGAAATCATTCTTTGGTTTCCTCAGTTGCAGATACAATGTCTGCAGTGATTATTATAATGGGACAGGCACAAGAGTCTCCTTATCCCCACTGTGGGTCTTGATTGAGTGAAGTGCCTGCACTCAGTGGATAAAATCAGTGCGACACACATGGGTTTCATGCTTGCACTCAGTGAGGAAACTCTTACACATTCACAACTGCAAAAGGAGCACACATACACACCATCTACTGCCTTTGATCCCCATCACAGTTTCAGCCATAGACTAGGCACAGTGGATCTGGTGGGGTTCACACTGCCAAAAGCTACATGTTCTGTTAGGCTTTATAATTTTATGTGAAAAGAAACGTGTATTTTTCCAGAAAAACACGCATAGGCAAAAGCAAATGCCAATATTTTATAAAGCTGAACTCTGCACCCCATTCAAATCACGACAATTAAATTCAGCCTGCATAATTGTTTTCTGCTTCTGCTCATCATAAAGCAGAGGAAGGATTTGTGCTGGCACTGAAGCTTTAATGGCTTACTACAAAATCCTACTAGTTTCGAGTCAAAATTCTTTTCAAATGATCTTGGACAGAAGGTGGGCTTGCTGGAGGGACTGTTTTTGGACGGGGGGGGGAGCAAAGAGTGATTCGGGGGCTCAATCTGAGATTCTTCAAATGTTCCAAAATGGGTGGCTCACCACACTTTGACGGTGGCAGGAGGGGGTGCCATTTTACATTATCTTTTTTAACCATTTATGCTGTCTGCGGGTGTAGACAGCATAAATGTAGAAGAAGTGTAGAACTCTTCCTAACAACAGGCTCTGTCCAGCTGCCATTTCTCCCTCCCCCCTCCTCTCGGTCAACCTAGCAAGGCAGAGCAATGGGCCAAACAGAACCTTCCAGCTCAGTGAAGAGAAGCCTCATCCTGGGGGAAGAGCATCACCCAATGATCGTTACACTATTATTTTACCGTGATAGAGACTAGTTGCCTTGAGAGGTTACAAATCCCTAAAATCAATAATAAAAATCAAGAAATACCATTGGGAGGTGTTCACCCAGGGATAGTGAAGGCAAAAAGCTGTCCTCCACTGCTGAGTTCAGTTCTCCTTCCCCACATATACTGCCCAACATCATGATGGGCACTTTGTAGTATGTCAGGGTTGTGAGCACTTTGTTCACGTAGACTTCAGAAGTATCTGTGGATTGTGTGTGTGGGAAAGCATTCGTGGATCACGCCCAAATTCATGTGTACAGCCCAGCAAGTCTGCTAATTTTCTAGGGCGAGGCCATAAATATTCAATGTATTTTTAAGGTGAGGTTGGCAACCTTCAGTCTCGAAAGACCATGGTATAAGCCTACAGCACCCGGTATTCCCCGGCGGTCTCCCATCCAAGTACTAACCGGGCCTGACCCTGCTTAGCTTCCGAGATCAGACGAAATCGGGCATGTGCAGGGTAACAGTTGCTGCCCATTTGGGATACCTATTTAGAAAGGCAACAACATTTATCCTCCTGAAAGAATGACAGCCGGCAGGAGTTTGATCTGATCAGATACGCAAAATAAAGGGCTTAGATGGAGATTGGAAAGGGGCAATTAAGAAATAATGAATACAGCTGATGGGTACGGTCCACTTAGGCTGCAATCAGATCCACACTTACCTAGGAGTAAGCTCCATTGACTATAATGGGACTTACTTCTGAGTAGACAAGCATAGGATTGGGCTTTAACACCCCACCCCTTTTGCACAGTCCCACTCAGTGCAAGAGGGCTCCGACTTCTCCAGTGGATTTTGCCCAACAACTTGATAGTGTTCGCTGGTTTACACTTCCGAGTTTTAAGCGGCATGTGTCCGTGCACACAGGCCATGCAGAAAGGCAAGGCTGAAAGACGTTTAGAGATGTGACTTGGAAGATGGTATTATTGGTGCTTCTTGGTCTTGGTCTTCTGCCCAGATTCAGCCAATGCAAGTCTAATTAGGCCTAATTATGCTTTCCAAAAAGAATGCTAATTTGAGACTCAGTGTACAAGGATTTTAAAATGTATTTTTACACAATATGATTCATCTGTGCCTTCTTAAACAATGAAGTCCTCTGCTGTGTGTTTCCAAACCATCCCACTTATTTAATTAAACTCCCTTCAGTATTACACACATTCTCTTTCCCATTGTCCCTATTTATCAAGAATGCCCCTGATTTCCCGGTCCCTGTTCCTGTTTAGTCCCTATTTTCTGTTCCAGCCACTTCCCGTGATGGGAAGGAGCTCTCAGGTCTGCAGCCCAAATTGGGGAGAAGCCCCACTTCCCCATACTGGTCATTGGCTGGCAGCCACTTTGTAGGAGATGCTACTGGGCTTGAAGGTGAACATGAGATCTTGTAGTCATGTTTAGAGAAGCCCTCAGTAAGAGAAGTGTTTTAAAAGGGGATTGCACCGATTTATGGAGGAAATGCCACCATTAGGTTACAAGTCAGGATGACTGTATGTCACGTTCAGGTTGTAGAGGTAGTCTGTCTCTCAATGCCAGATGCAAGGGAGTGGCAAGAGGAAATGGGCATCTTGAGTGCTCGCTGAGGCATCTGGTAGGCCACTGTGAAACACTGTGAAGCTGAACTAGATGGGTCCTTGGTCTGATCTAGCAAGGCTCTTCTTATGTTTTTATGTTAGGGCTAATTAATGGTTACTGTTTTAGGGCCCAATCCTATCCAGTTTCCCAGCACTGATGCAGTCATGCCAATGGGGTGTGTGCTGCATTCTGCAGTGGGGGAGGGGAGCAGTCATGGAGCTCTCCTCAAGATAAGGGGATGTTTGTTCCCTTACCAAGGGACCCTCATTGGCACTAGAAAGTTGGTAAGGATTGGGCATTTGTTGTGAACTGCTTTGAAGTTCTATATGGGTAGAAAGGTGGACTACCAATACTTCAAATAAATACTGACTTTAACTAAGTCCTACCTGCTGGTTGATCTGTTGCCCTGGCACAAGTGCAGTGTCCTAAAGAGACATGGCAGTCAACACTGCCTGCTGCCTGGTTTGAGGTCACAGGGTGTGGGTCGATGGTTCTGTACATATGCTTTCCAAAGCACAGTCATTGGTGAGGCCCTTGCAGGGCTCTTGCTTAAGGGTCCACCTAAAAGGAACCGATACTGTTTAGCAGGCCTGATAAATAGTATTAGTAGCGATGTAGGGAAATTAAATTGAATGTGTTTTTGCTACTCCCAGAAGTAATATTTATGGCTTTGCAGATTTGCGATCCAGCACACAACTCTCGTGGGCAATGAGGCAGTCCCATATGAAGCCATTCCTTGTAGCACTATCCGTCACAGCATACAGTCACAACTGCCCAGGCTCAAAGCCAACAGTATTGCTGCAAAGTGCCGGTCTTTCACATCACACATCTCTTGAGATTAGTTGCCTTGGAACATGCAAGTTAAATCGCCCCACTGACACAGATAGCATTGCCATGGTAATTAATACTAACACAGTGAACGAACCACACATTTAAGAGGGGGGAAAGCTTTGCTTCTCTTCCATTCACAGATGGAGCATTTTGGATTTCAGGCACTTTGGAGAACAGGCAGCTGTTCTACTCAAGGTCTGCAATGACAGCACATTTCATAGCATTACTAAGGATGAAGTTTACTTTTAGCTACCAGCACAATGATCCCAGTGACTTCATTTGGCAACGGGAATATGTATCGGGGAAGAAAATTTAAATTGTCCAGATAACATGAATGTTAAGTCTAGCAATCTTTATTTTATTTAGAGCTTAGCTTATGAATGCAACATAAATCCAGTATACAAAATTAAATTATAAATAGTAGAAAACAGCAGCAGGTTTGCACAAAAATGAAAAGTCATGACAAAATTTTAACGCAGCAGTAAAAATCAGTTACCAGTTACCAAAAGAAAGGTTGTTGAATTTGGCGCCTCGAGCTTGGCAAAGAGAAGGATGTCTCCAACACAGTAAAGAATCTGCCCTCTACGCACCCCAGGAAAAAGGCAAACATTGAAACAGGTTCATATGGCAGAAAGGGCTCAGTGCTAAAGCAGTATATACTTTGTGCTCAAAAAAAAAAAAAATTATTAAAAAAAAACACCTCTGCATCAAGGTCAGCTGAATTTCACACCAAGAAAACTTGAACTCTGTGACTTATATAGATTAAGCAAAAGGGTTCAACTCTGTATTCTCTCATAATTTTTTCTACTCTTGGTCGCCATGGGAATGGGGAAGGAGCACCACAGGGTATTCCTGGAAATCCTTACATATCACTTCTTGTTTCTTCCTCTTCAGTATGAAAAAAGACCCCAAACAAGTGGATTTTGACATAAAAACTGCAAATAAAACAGGCTGTGCCTGATGCTTAAAATCAGAAAGAAAGAAGGTGTTGCCAAGTATGCTCTGATACATGTCACATGCACATATGGGGACATGCGTAGGGACCTAGGCGCAGTGGCTTGTGACACACTTCAATGTACTGGCACTGAATGTGGATGGGAGAGACAAAGCTATAAGGGCTGCACAACATAATTTATTGGACAGAAGTACAGTAAGAGGGAAGGGGAATTCAAAAAGTATGTAACACAACACACACAAACGTAGCTAAATGGTAGTAGGTCCCAGTAGAAGAGAAAGGGAAGATCCCTGGAAGGAAAACGGGTATATAAACACACTTCAATGGAGGATGGAGAAGGGGAGGAATAGGGGAGGGAATGGAGAAGGGGAGGGGATGTGAATCAGGAAATGTTGGTATCTTAGGGCACAATCCTAACTGGTGGTTAGGATGGCCCAAGTCCCTTGGGCCAGCCTGGGAGGGTTGCAAACGTGCCGTAAAGCATGTTTGCACCTCCTTGGGAGGAAGCCAGGCCGGTGCTCCAAGAAGGACCTCCACGTAGGCCTCCTCCCAGGGCCTTGCATTGGCTTGGATAAGCCAACACAAGGACGAAAGGTAGGTGTGGGGGAGGTAGGAAGGAGGAGGGAGTGAGGCAGGCATTCTTGGGCGGGGGGAGGGCAGGCGGTGGGCAGCCCTGGGGGCAGGTGGGTGGGGAGCGGGTGGCAGGGCTGGGATCTGGCAGTTATGCCAGATCCCAACCCCCTTTCAGAACAGAGCAGCTTCCAGAGGTGGCGCAAGTCCGAGGAAACCCATTGGGGCCAGCAGCCCTTACCCAGAGGTAAGGGGAAATGTTTCCCCTTATCTCTGGCTGAGCTGCTTATGGCCACTATCCTGTGCTGGATACAGCGGCAGCCTCCTGGCTTGCCTGTTCCAGTGCAGGATAGGATTTCGCCCTCAGAGTAATGAGTGAGATTACCAGAATGGCCAAGGAATAAAGAATGAGGTTTTGTGCAGTACTGGGGGAAGGAGAACAGGGAAAGCTGGGGGGTGAGAAAGGAAAGAAACTAGAAAGGACCAAACGTTCCAGCTGCATGCAAGACTTCAGTCGGAGTCCACTGGAACAGTGCCTACAGGCAAGGAGTACGCCCTAGGTGAGCTAAAAAGCACTTCACCTGCTTGGGGTGGTGGAGTTTGCCTCTCTCTCCAGGTGATTACTCTTAACTGATGCTACCGGCCTCTGACAAGAATCAAGGGGAAGATGTAGTTCTCTGTTCCTTGGAGCCCTTGCTGAATCACTATATTTAGGAAGCCTGGGGCTAATCTCTGGATCTCCACCCTTACTGGTACAAAGATAGACCAAAGAATCTTAGACACACAGTCACATACCCCACTGACACCAAAGAGGGAATAGCAGCACTAGCAAGTCCTCAAATTGACTGCACGTGAGAGATACAGAAGCAGCTCATACTGGGGTTAAGGGACAGAGTACCAGCAGCCAAGGGTGCCTGTCTCTATCTGCTGGGACGTTTTCTCAGATGTTGCAGGAGTCTCAGGGCTAGTTTGCCAAGATACAGAGATCTTTCAGTTCACAGGGGGTGTATGGTAAGAAAAGGGGTTTGATAAACAAGCCCAAAGGGGGTCTAGGAAGTCGCCAGCAGCCTCCCTGCAGGAGGAGACTTCATCTATGATTGGCCCTGCCTCCTGGTAGTGGAAGTGACTTTCCCCAAGGGTCAGGAACGCCTGCCCTTCCTCTACCAGAGGACATTACAGAGAAGTGATATGGCCTCAGCAGTGAGCAGAAAATAATAAAATGAGCCTAAAACTAACAGATGTTACAATGATTAAAAATGAGACAGTTACTGCCCGTGTCTTACAGTCTAGTTAAACTCGCTTGGCCTTGCCTCTGGCTGCTGTGATTTCACAAGGCGGATACCCTGCAAAAACCTGATAACCGGGATAACCCTGCTGACTAGGCAGACGGGCACCTCTTAAAGCAGTGTTCTCCTGTCATTAGTGGGGGAGAGCAACGGTCCCTCTTTGTCCCAGCATGGTGTCTTTTCCGGTGACTGTTGCTGGGATCTTTTTTCCGTGCTGCCAGGAAGTATGTTCGGATCATGGTTCATGTAGAAATATGGGGGGCATTCCTCTGAAAGTCAAGAATTCTCTGATAAACTGTGCAAGGGGAAAAGTGATTTGGGGGATCAGGAGCAAGAAGCTGTGAGCAGGGAAAGGATAGATGCCTCTCCCCCACTGCTACATCTCCATTCTAAATAGCTTCTCTCTTCTAGGTGAAACAAGGCCTTCGGGACTCTGTTGCACACTTTTGCATAAAATGTTTGGTCAGGCCTTTAAAAAGCATTTCTAGCAGGACAGAAAAGCAAGTTGGTCAAGCACACTGTCCTACACACTTGATGCCCTATGATGGAGCAGAGGAAGGGAAAGCTGGTAGGACTGGGAATGCTTTTGTCCTTCTTGAATGCACAGAGTGGGATCATAAGAACAGCCCCACTGGATCAGGCCATAGACCCATGTAGTCCAGCTTCCTGTATCTCACAGCGGCCCACCAATCACACTTGCCAGCCCACCCCCTTCCCCAGCTTCCATGCATTCTGCATAAGCATGAAAGGAGCTCTCTGCATTTATCAGATTTATCAGATTTCCCAATTGCACAGAGGAGATTGGATTTAAAAAGGGATTGGACAAATTTCCGGAGGAAAAATCCATCATGGTTTACAAGCCATGATGTGTATGTGCAACGTCCTGATTTTAGAAATGGGCTATGTATCAGAATTCCAGATGCAAGGGAGGGCACCAGGATGCTGGTCTCTTGTTGTCTTGTGTGCTCCCTGAGGCATTTGGTGGGCCACTGTGAGATACAGGAAGCTGGACTAGATGGGCCTATGGCCTGATCTAGTGGGGCGCTTCTTATGTTCTTATGGAAGGCTTCTATCTAGCTAGGGTTTTGCTTTTGTAAAAATTCCTACCCACACAATTCTAGGATGCCTGGGTACTCATTTTATTTTTCAAGCAGCTTTGGGGCGATGGTGTTTTGGAACCACATGAAAGCGAAGGTGATACCAATTGTTTTAGGGCATGAATCATCAAATGCAAAACTCATGGAGTCTTGCAGAGGGACTTCCACCACTTCAATCAGCTCGCCTTCTTTGGGACGACCCCCTCCATCGCTGATTTTCATCTCGTCGGTGACCTCGCCATAGAATAACGTGTGCTTTGTTCCTGTCACGCTAACTCCAGTTCTTCAGGGAAAGGGAAAAAGAAAAGGGGAGAGAGAGAAAGAGAAACTTACATGGGGAAATAAGAAATGCATTTCAGCTGAGAACTACTCAGCGTTATATCAGTGTTTCTCAAACTGTGGTTCGGAACCCACTTGGTGGGTCGCAACCCGATTTCTGGTGGGTCCCACAGAGCCTCCAATGAAAACATAGGTGATGGAAAGATCAGATAACTAATTGCCTCATGCCCTGAGGCTATTCAAAAATCAGATACTGTAGCTGCTAATTATATGCAAAGAGTTCAGCTCTTGCAGTTTGCAAGCTTGTGTAAATATAGGGAGATAAATGTTTGAGCGTCTTTTTTCTGGGGTTTCTTTTTTTTCAAAATCTGTCAGTGACAGGTAGTGGGGAGAGGTGTAGGCTGGGTCACGTAGCCAAGGGCCCAATCCTATCCAATTTTCCAGTGCTGGTACAGCTGTGCCAATGGGGTGTACACTGCATCCAGTGGTGGTGGGGGTAGTCACAAAGGCCTCCTCAAGGTATGGAAACATTTTTTCTCTTATGTCGGGGCTGCTCTGTGGTTGCACCGCTGCTGGAAAGTGTTGGAAATAGGATTGGGTCCCAAGTCCTTCAAGTCTTAAGGATATTTATTAGGGCTGCCTCATTACAAGAAACGGATTGAGTTGTTGTTTTTTTTTTGTATTTGCGGGGGAAGGGGTGTCAGAGAACACATCTCCTGTGGATACCAAGGAACCTGTAGAGCAGGGGTGCCCAAACCCCAGCCTGGGGGCCACTTGCGGCCTGAGGGACTCACAATCCGGCCTGCGGGGAGCCCCCAGTCTTCAATGAGCACCCGGCCCTCTGCAGACTATCTGGAGCCTGCGCCGGCCCGACGCAATTGCTCTCAGTGTAAAGATGGCTGTTTGACCTCTCGCATGAGCTGTGGGACAAGGGTTCCTCCATTGCTTGCTGTTTCACTTCTGTGATACAGCAGTGGCAGTGAAGGAAAGGCTGGCTTTGCTTTGTGCAAGAACTTTTATAGGCCTTGAGCTATTATTGCAAGACCTTCAATCACTCATACAAGTTCCATCTCTAATATATTCATTTATGTAAATTTATTCAAATTTGAAATGTAAATTAATTCGTCCCCCGAGTTTCAGAGAGATGATGTGGCCCTCCTGCCAAAAAGTTTGGACACCCCTGCTGTAGAGGATGCATGACGGTCTGTTTAGAAGTAAGCCAGAGGAGTAGAGCTTTGTCTTTGTTAGTTTTATGCATGTACAGTTTTTTTTTTAGATGCATAAGAATGATGATGATTATTATTATAAGTAATGGATAGTTTACTAATACATCTGCTACATATAATCTAACAGTTCCATTTTAATTCAATAAGTATTCAAGCATTTTGCATTCATATTTTAAAAGTCGATATTCACTGATCATCCTAAACTGTAACTGTGCAAACCTCTGATGAAAAGATGTGCATGAAACTTACTGATAAAAAGTTAGGTGAATGTACAAACCCAGCACAGACAGAAGGAATAACACCCTGTTTTTAAGGAAATCCAAAATCACGGCATTCTTTGTAGTGCATTCCAAATCCCTGCACACGTACAATGGGTGAATCGATGAGCAATTAAAGTAATTTCCTAAGGTAATTTCTGTGGACCTTTACCCGGTTCTGAGGTTATAAATGGCAGGTGCAGGCAAAAAAACAGAATAAAAGCAACTGACACAGAATTATATTAAATTATACTATCTGCACACAGGTGTACTGGCAGGTGATCTCAATAATTATTAAGCATTTTATTGTATTATGGTTGTTATCCACAATGCGTTGGGTTAAAATAGCATTTATCTGTATGTTACTGTTTGGAGGAAGCATTACACAATATTAACTCTATGTACCAGGTACAATCAGTATACTGTGTATCACAGAAAACATCAAAGGAACCTCATTTGCAAAAGTGAACCAAATAAAGCAAGGCCCTAGAACTGGATTTAATGTTCTTTTGAAATATATCTTTTGTTCAGTCTGGTGGAACAGTCCCACTATGAACCCCTCCGAGATACAGCTCAATTTGGACCTCAACATTCTAACATTCAAAACACTCACTTGGGAAGCAAGTACTTTCCCTGTCTCCACCTGCACTTTATTTGTTTAGCATTTCTCTGCCATCAAAGTGAACGTCGATGTGGGGTACAACATACAACACACAGCCACTGCAGTATCATTTCATTCAAGTTCTAATTTGCTTTCAATGACTTGGAGAGAGAACATAAGAACAGCCCCACTGGATCAGGCCATAGGCCCATCTAGTCCAGCTTCCTGTATCTCACAGCAGCCCACCAAATGCCCCAGGGAGCACACCAGATAACAAGGGACCTCATCCTGGTGCCCTCCCTTGCATCTGGCATTCTGACATAACCCATTTCTAAAATCAGGAGGTTGCGCATACACATCATGGCTTATACCCCGTAATGGATTTTTCCTCCAGAAACTTGTCCAATCACCTTTTAAAGGCGTCCAGACTAGATGCCGTCACCACATCCTGTGGCAAGGAGTTCCACAGACCAACCACACGCTGAGTAAAGAAATATTTTCTTTTGTCTGTTCTAACTCTCCCAACACTCAATTTAAGTGGATGTCCCCTGGTTCTGGTGTTATGTGAGAGTGTAAAGAGCATCCCCCTATCCACTCTGTCCATCCCCTGCATAATTTTGTATGTCTCAATCATGTCCCCCCCCAGGCGCCTCTTTTCTAGGCTGAAGAGGCCCAAACGATGTAGCCTTTCTCATAAGGAAGGTGCCCCAGCCCCGTAATCATCTTAGTCGCTCTCTTTTGCACCTTTTCCATTTCCACTATGGCTGAGAGGCTGAAGCCTTACCCACCCATGAAGTATTGTACTCTCAATTTCATATTTTGTAATTTTCTTTATTGTATTGGCAACCTTCAGTCTCGAAAGACTCTGGTATCGCGCTCTGAAAGGTGGTTCTGGAACAGCGTCTAGTGTGGCTGAAAAGGCCAATCCAGGAGTGACAATCCCTTCCACACCGGGAGCAAGTGCAGTCTGTCCCTGGTCTGTCTCCCTGGCTATGGGCCTTCCTTCTTTGCCTCTTTGCCTCAGACTGTTGGCAAAGTGTCTCTTCAAACTGGGAAAGGCCATGCTGCACAGCCTGCCTCCAAGCGGGCCGCTCAGAGGCCAGGGTTTCCCACTTGTTGAGGTCCACTCCTAAGGCCTTCAGATCCCTCTTGCAGATGTCCTTGTATCGCAGCTGTGGTCTACTTGTAGGGCGCTTTCCTTGCACGAGTTCTCCATAGAGGAGATCCTTTGGGATCCAGCCATCATCCATTCTCACAACATGACCGAGCCAACGCAGGTGTCTCTGTTTCAGCAGTGAATACATGCTAGGGATTCCAGCACATTCAATCAGATATGTTAATACCCATTTATATAACTGAAAATGTGTGCAGTATATCAAACTCAAGTGGTACTGTTGATCTGTGTAAAACAACCCAAGAATAGCTATTCACACCCCAGCGTAACACGTGAATAGCCCTTATAATGTGATTGTGCAAAAATGTGTGACTGACCAATAGAAATGTGTGACTGTGTTGTTGTTGTTACCTTGATTAATCTCCCAATGAGCATTCTAAGTGGCTTACAATAAAAATATAAAAATAAAAAACAGTACAAATATGAAATATAAGCATTAAAATTACCTAAAAAGCAATATACAACTTAAAAATCTTATTAAAAGCCAGTAGCAGACAGTAAAAAAAGAAGCCAGTAAAAATGCAGCCCATAAAAACGATCGGCATAAAACCTTAACCCTCAATATTAAAAGCCTGTGTTAGCACAACACAGGGTAACGGACAGCCCAATCTTATACTTGGTGGCACTGCCGGGTACTGCTGTATCCTATGGTACCACTGAAGGTCTCTTTGGTGGAAATCCCAGACCCTGCAATGGGGCTTCTTAAATCTGCGCTGGTTATTTTGCTGGCTCAGACTTGAGAATTGTTGGACTGCAAAGCCTGACATGGAGGACTGCATATGGCAAAACAGGGCTCCACCAGTTCCACCCCTTCCTGCCCCAGTTCCTCCTCCAGCCCCACTCTCCTCCTGCCCTGGAATGCCTCCCCCCACATCAAAGTCCTTACCGCTGCCCGGAACTCATTCTGTGCTCTGGGTAGCATCTGTCCGGTGCTGGGCTGGTGACAGCACTTCTTACACAGAAGGTGCTGTAAATGTGTTTTATGGCACATTTACAACACCCAGTGTCGGCACTGAAGCTCCGCGCCAGTGCTCAGAGCCCTCAGGATTGGACTCTCAATCTTAAACTGGATGATGATATGGCAGATTTGTAATTTATAGCCCAATCCTAAGATGCCCCACAGCAAGCATCTGGGCTGGTTTGGGTTGCAGTGCTGGCACGCGTCCTTGCACTGGCCTCCTAGACTCTAAGAAGGTGCAAACGTGGGAGACATGGACCAATAGTCTGAAAATATTCCTGTATCCTTAATGCTGGTATCTACCAGCATTACCAGACTGGTACTGTTGCAGATCATCTTGTAGCATCCCATTCTTCCTGTCAGACACCTTTGCACTGATTGGTCTGGTCTGCCCAAGTGATATGGAGTTACTGTTCTGCACTCAGCTTATTGCAATCACAAGTTCTCCATCTGCAGTCTATGTGAGATCTTGTGAGGATCAATTGTCTAGGAAGATGTACCTGTAGTGTACGGGAGGGTCTGGATCTTTCAAACCCTTCTAACTCTATGGTTGTGTAATGTACATGACTTCCCTTCCTCCAGTGTCCTGTTGCATCTGAACACTGACAAGCCTTAGGAAACCTCTCTACCAGATTGAAAACAGAGGTGTTCTCTCTCACACTCATTTGTATATAGGAGGTAACACAGTCCGGCTATACACTGGCCCCACATGTCTTTCCTCTTGCCCAGGGGTCTCCAAACCCCGGCCCGGGAACCAGATGCAGCCCGCGGCAAGCCTCTATCTGGCCTGTGGCCAACCTCTTGTCCCCTGAAAGCCTCGGGCCCACTTGGCCAAACATGACTGGAACTATGTAACAACTATTATCCTGCACATGTCTGATCTTGTCTGATCTCGGAAGCTAAGCAGAGTCAGTCCTGGTTAGTACTTGGATGGGAGACCGCCTGGGAATACCAGGTGCTGTAGGTTTATACAATAGTCTTTCGAGACTGAAGGTTGCCAACCACCACTGGAAATATGCTCTGGTTGCGTCTGGAGGGTGTTCAAGGGCCAGAGAGGTTGAAAGAATGAGCTAATTCATTCATTTATTCACTCATCTAAGTTCCATCTCTAATTTATTTAAATAAATTTTATATTTAATTTTTTTTCCCCGGCCCTCAACACCATGCCAGATAATTGATGCGGCCCTCTGGCCAAAAAGCTTGGAGACCCCGCTCTTGCCCATGATTATGCAAGAATGCTACAATGCAGTATTTGACAGGAAAGGAAAGAAGATAAAAAAGTCTTGTGCAAAGAACAAGGGACCAACATAACATTGTAATGCCAAATGACACTGAGTACATTTTCTGAATTTTTTTAATATATGACAATCCACACAGTTTGAAAATATTTTGAATTTTGACAGCTGAACTATAATTCTAAAATCAAGTAATTTATTCTCCGCAAAGTGGCTCAAATGCACACATGGAGCTCCCTCAATGGCAAAGTCTCCCCCATCTACTTCAATAGAGAGAGCAGATTTGGATACTTACACATACGTGTTATATACAAAACCAACAATGAAAAAAAAATGGTATCGCAGCTTCATTCAGCCATGCACAATGACATAATGATATTAGAATGCTGTAGCCCAATCCTATGCATGCTTACTTGGAAGTAGGTTCCATGCAGTTCAATGAAGCTTATTTCCAAGGAAGCAGGCAGTTTTTGTTTCACACTGAAGAAAGCACCTTTTCATCTAGCAAACCAGTCCTCTAATCTGGCTCCAATGCGTAGCCAGAGACATCTCCTCTGTTTCAAATCCCCTCCCCCTAGCAAGAGCTCCTTAATCCAGCAGGAAACGACATTTGCCAGGATTGACAGCTGTGGATTTGTATTTAATTCCCAGGTTTTTTTCCCCCCTCTCCTTCTTCTTCTTTTAAAAGCATGTCAGTGTCCACTTCAATAGAGTTGTCAATTGGAAAAGCTAAGAAAGTTTTGTTTTCTTTGAAAGTTGCCACTCTCTATACATTTTGACATGCAATTTCCAAGGATGAGAACAGATGCTTTTATCACAAAGCTACAATCTGGGGAGGCAGAAGGCTGCAAGCACATTTTCATTTTAGATTATTTAATTCTTGACATTTCCTTAATTCCAAATACTAAACACACACACACACACACACACACACACACACACACACACACAGAGAGAGAGAGAGAGAGAGAGAGAGAGAGAGAGAGAGAGAGAGAGAGAGAGAGAGTTGGCTTCTCTTATTTCTGATCAAATTTCAATGGGTTTTAAAAAAAATTAGATTCCCTGCAAAAATATTCCTGCTATTAAAACAACGTTTGAATAATAAAATGTATCCCCAAATGTATCTAATTTTTTTAAATCACCATGTGATGCCTCAAGGACATGGTTCTCAATTCTGTGCACTTAGGACCAATCCTATCCATCTGGGGCTGATACAGTTGTGGGGGAGGTCATGGAGGCCTTGACAAGGTAAGGAAACATTACCTGTGGCTGCCTTGGTGCTGGAAAGTTGGATGGGATTGGGGGCCTTAATTGGGAACAAGTTCCACGGAACTCACTGGTGCTTACACCTCAGTAAATATGCACAGGTTTTCTCTGCTGCTTCTCAAGCAACAACCTGGGACACACTCTGGTGCTGTGAGGAAATAATCACTCAACATACAACAGATTTCCCTGATCTCAGAGGAGGCTCACTATTGCCAGATAGCTTTATGCCTTTTATTTGAAGTGAGCAGAGAACACGCTTGTGCGCACGTGCATGTGGGGTTGGTTGCCTGCCAGAGGAGCATGGCCCAGGCCAGTAACATGATCCAGGACGGATGGTAAGAGGCCTGGTAAGAGCCACAGGCCTAAAAGGAAAGCCAATTTTTTTTATTTATCAGAGCAATCACCCCCCTCCCAATCAAGTTGGCTCGGACAGACCTTTGCCTGTTGCACAATCCTAATGAAGCAACCATACATGACTGGTGCAGCAACTTTGACCTTGTGACAGAAGCCATCTTCTAGGAGCTTCCTGACATGGTGATCACAAAAGTTGTAAACAAAAGAAGGATCCTCAACACTGGCTGTTAAGTTCTGGCAAGGGAGGCAGCTGGGGTGGGGGGAAGGCAGTGACATGATCCCCAGGATCGTGCCGCTGGGGGGGGCCTGCAGGGACTGGGATGTCCCACTTCTGCAAAACCGGAAGTGGAGCGCAATCGCTCTAGTTTAACTTCGAACCAGCTGGGGAGCCCTGCAGGCGCTTGCGTGGGGCTCCCCGCATCCCGGGAAGGCTGCTGCAGGGACTGGTGAGTACATCCCAGTCCCTGCAGCCCCATTAGTGACGCGATCCTTGGGATCGAGTCGCTGCCTTCCCCCCTGCCCCCGCCCCTTAAGGGGACAGAGGCCAGGGCCCTCAGACTGGGGCGTCACAATGCCCCAGTCTGAATACCACTGTTATATACCTTTCGATGTGTAATTTACAGAGGAATGCAATGAAAAAACCAGAGTAAAGTATCTCCTTTCTATCAAAAGATATGACCAAAAAACCAGAAAACAAAAATGCTACTGACTTATGTAACAAAAAGTACATATCCTCAATTCAAAAAGGACTAATGAGACTGATTGTTCAAAGAGCCAATGAGATATTACTATGACACAGCATGGAACCAATAAGGTGTTAATGAGGTGACACCTGGGGGGGAGGGGTGACACCTCTAGTGACCAAAATTACTAAAATTGAGGTTTGTAGGAATAATACCATCATGTTACATACCATTCAATGTGTACTTTACAGCAGAATGCAATGAAAGTAAAACTGCGCTGTAATATCCATGTTCTATCAAAAGGTATAGCCAAAAAACCAGAGAGGGCGAGGTGATGGTACATCACTATACCCACCACGTGGGGCATTGCCCTGCCCACTGCATGGGAGGAGGTCCATCACTGGGGTGACATGTTGGCCTCCTATATTAGGTGACACAAACCCTAGTGATGCCATTGGACACAACAGCAACTGGTAACAGTTGCCTTGGGTTCTTTGGAGAGAAAAGCAGGATAAAAACATCATAAATCAACAAACAAAATAAAAGCAGGTGAAGGCTTTTCATTTTAGACTACGATCCAGGTTGGACCAAAACTTTAATAGTTCTATGGTGATCGTTGGCTGATCGGAGTGGAGAGGTGGGGATCACAGCTCTCTAACAAAGGACCTGTTTTGCATGCAGAAAGTCCTCAATTCAGTGTCTGGCAGTATCTCCAGCTAAAAAGCTAGCAAGGCTAGAGAAGACCTTTGCCTGAATCCCTAGAGATCCTCTGCAGGACAGAGTACTGGGCTAGTACTGACTCAATACAGAACAGCTTCATATGTTCAATATGCTTATAATCTGGCATTGTTGCTGGGTGCTGCCTTGAGAAAATGAAAGGAGTAGCACAGTTTGCATGAAAAAGAGCTGGTCTTTGAACATACTGAACAGTGTCTAAAAAGGAAATGGAGGGGACAGGCTTTGGCTTCCACTATTCTTACCTATATGAAACAACCTTCTTCAGGCTGGCTGGAGGGACTTCATAACCACATTCTTCTAAGACTTCCTCGCTGGCAATTTCCTCCAGAGAGAGTCCTGGCTTGTCTACAATGCCAGCACAGAGTTCATAAGTTACCCCTGCAGAGGCAGGCAAGTGAGTTGGCAGAGGACGCCAGCTCTCCTGGTCGTTACTCGCAAAGTCTTGAGGATACTGTCGTTCCATCTCACACATATAGACAGCTGGAAAAACAACAACACAAAAAATAAATTCAGTCACTTGCCATCTTCTGGGGTCTTTCCTCTTCTAATTAGAAAGCAGAGTGGGTGAAAACAGCCCATGGCAGTTGAGCTGCTCCAAACGGACTGGCAAACATGAAGGCAGAAACAGTCCTATTCTACAATACAAAAAATGGGGGTGCGCACACCATGTATTCTCCAACATTGTGCGGGGAAAAGGGCTATCTAGTTTCTAGTAACACAGAGCTCAGTGTGTGTGCACAAAGAGCTTGGGTCAGTAGCTTGGATCAATTAGTATTTTTCCCAAATGCAACTCACTTTCAAACTACATGTTCTTGCCCAGGTTACAAAAATATCAAGGTCAATCTTGTGAGTTCATCAAGGCTACTTGGTTAGGTCTCCCACAGGGCAGACTTGACGTGGGGTTCTTGGTTCTATCTCAACTGCCTGGAGAATTTTTTGCAGTGGGGGCAGGAGTGCACCAGAGGATTCTCCTACAAGCAGAGAAGGCAACTGTTGAGTTTTACATCACAACACCAGCACTTCTGAGATGTGACCTCACTGACTTGCCATATGACAAGCCAGGGTCAACCAATGTCACAATTATGTTTTTCTTTTTACAATGCTCACACTTGTCTTGTTGGCAACCTTCAGTCTCGAAAGACTCTGGTATCGCGCTCTGAAAGGTGGTTCTGGAACAGCGTCTAGTGTGGCTGAAAAGGCCAATTCGGGAGTGACAATCCCTTCCACACCGGGAGCAAGTGCAGTCTGTCCCTGGTCTGTCTCCCTGGCTATGGGCCTTCCTTCTTTGCCTCTTAGCCTCAGACTGTTGGCCAAGTGTCTCTTCAAACTGGGAAAGGCCATGCTGCACATTATCCACTATATATGTTCCTGCCACTATCTCAGCAGCAGTTAAAAAGATACAGAGCTATTGAGTTTTTCCTGGGCTCGTGGCACACAACCTTGCACAAAGTCTGCTTTCCCAAGTGCTTGTCTTGAACAGCAGCTTTGGAAGCTTCTGAAACGGGATCTGCACATGCCCAGAACTCCTCAACATATTAGAGACCACAAAAAGTAGGCTTTGCTCAGACTAAGGATTCAAGTTTTTTTTTTCCCTCCCCAATCAGGAACAGAACAGCAAATGGAAAATATGTAGGTAATGTATAGTAACTGTAGAGGAAGGCATTCCTGTCTTTCAAATCCTTGTCTTTCAAATTCCTTGCTACTGCAGACTCAAATGGCATTACACATAAAGTAAATCCACTTTAACACACAACCCCTCACACACACGCAGACTGCAAAGTGCTTTAAGGAGTCTTTGGGGCATGTGTGCAATCATCTGAACCCATTTAACTCAGTTGGTGCATCTAATTTCTCATTAACTGAGCAAGCAACTAGCACGTCGCATAATAGCTGCACTTAAAAGGCTCTGAAGCACCTAATGTTCTGCACATTTTGCAAATGATTGAGGAGAAAGTGCTCTTTAGTAGAATGGACGACATACCGACTCTTTTCAAAAGTTAAGATTTCCAAGAGATGGTTCTTTAGGCAATACGTCTGCTTTGGGAGCAACTTCTGTCTTAAAGCAACTTCCATCTGTCTTAAGGCAACTTCCAATATTCCGTTAAGGCATATTTCACAGGATTCACTGCTACTTGCTGGGATGTTGACTGTACATGGTGTACAATGACGAATCTTTCAGCCTGTCAACTCAGCTGCGGTTTCAGCAGTTATGAAAAGCATGCATATTTGTTTGAAAAAACCCCTTTTGAACATAAACTCCCCCCCCCCACACACACACACAGCCTGTTGAGTGGAATTTGCAAAGGACCTTTTGCGTTAATCTAGAAACAGCTGTCGTGGTAATACTCCTCTAAAGAAAATGCTAAGAGCCATGTAATACCATCAAAGGAAACACAAAGGACTCGATAGGATGCTACTGATTCCATCCATGTCACTGTGCCAGCTACTGAAGATCGACCCCTATTGCTCGGAGTCTTTGTTGTAGAGATGCCCCCATTATGATAGTCCCTACCCTTCTGCACTTCTCAGCAGCCTGATAATGCAAATTAAGCAGATGATACTTTCCTAGGCATGCAAATAAAGTTATAGAGGAAAAAGTAATCTGCTCAATTTCTGCAACTCAGGCTGCTATTAGACACAAGAGCAAGATGAAAAAAGGCAGCAATGAAGAACGTAGCAGTCTTATTTTGTAATGCTCTTCTTGAAATTTTGTTTTGAAAAGTGGGGCTGGGGAAAATTCTAGGAAGGCGGCAAAACCAGGTTTATCCAGCCATTTGCGTATGGCTGGTGGACTGTGTTTGGCTTGGTGGGTCACACCTGTACATTGTGCTGGTCTGGGACAGAATGTTGCATATGGAACATGGGGACTTTGGTTCAAATCCCTCGCAGACATAAACCCTGAAAGGGCCTGAGATCTGGGGATCCAAAGGATCAAATCTTCTCATTCAATTTTTTTCATTGGTATAGTTCACAGGAGAGGCCTTTCTCCAGGTTCCCCTACTATCAGCCGGGGGGGAGGGGGAGCTCAGGGCCTTTCCTGTGGCAGCACCTCAACTTGGAACTCCCTTCCCAAGCAAGTTTGCCTGGAGCCATTATTACTGCCCTTTTAGGTGCCAGGCTATAACCATCCCATTTTCCTCGGTTTTTAACAAACAACTGCTTATGTGTCTTCTTATGGCTGGTTAGTTTTTATTTACTGTTTTAGGGTCCAATTTCATGCTTCCCTAGCACCCAGGGCTTCTACAGTACCCTCCCTCTATCCCCTTTCTGCCCCCTGCACTCCGCCTTGAATAAGCTTACTGTCAGCTGGTGGTGCAGCAGCGTTGTCTGGTCGTTTTCATGAAGCTGAGACCCAGTGCTGACTGGTGCTGGCCTCAGCCCCAGCTCCACGATCAACCGCCAGTGCTGGAGTGCCTTATGGCACTTTTTGTGAAACTCAGAGCCTGCGGTGAGTATACAACATGTAGGAGTAGCCCGATGGGACTGGGCTACCCACCTGCTGCAATGCTTATATTTACCAGTCTGGTGTAAGACATGTTGTAGACATTTTTGTAAGAAAAAGGCAGGTTCTGAGTGCCTTAAATAAATATATAATGCTCACTAGGTGACTTTCATCTAGTCATCATATCTCAGCCTAAACTGCCTTCCAACATAAGGCCACCTGGAGCTCCTTGGAGGATGGTGGGATACAAAAGTTTTTCTCAAACTACAGTTTTGGTGGAGAAATTTATTTTAAAGGGCATACACTGTCAGTGAACTTGACAGGATTCGGGATGGAAACATCCTATCAAGGCAGCTTAATGCACATTAAATTTACCAAAAGGTCAAGTGCGACTTCCTCTGATCATGCAGAAAAACATTGCACCACAGCCATTTGTGGGCCCACCTGCTTTTTACTGCTAAACCCATAATAGGTTTGCCTCACTGGGGAGCAAAAAAATAAAGAGGATTACCTGGTCGAAACTGCTTCACCACAACAAAGCACTGCCGAGAAGTATTAAAGATCAGAATGGACACACTAAGGAAGGAGAGAAAAACAAAACCAAAACACACAATTAATACATTAGAAGAATGTTATGTGCTGGGCTGTGGAGCTGTATGCTTTTTAAAGGGTTTAGGACTAGGCCTCAGAAGGCGGGATGAGTTAGTCACAATAAGCTAAGGATATGGGTATTAAGTGACAGTTTTACAAGTGAGCAAGCCATTTTTGATAGTAGGCAGCTGCCTAAGATTGCCTGATGTTGGAGATGGAATTCTCAGGCACAAGGGATGGAAGTTCTTCTGCTGAAATCAATGTACCTTTGCATAGGCCAAGTACAACATCGGGGTATTAAAGCACTCCCTTGAAATCAGTGCTAGAATCATTTGGTCACATAGCACGGAATAATATTTGGGGAAGATTCGTATGGGCATTAGAATGACCATGTGGTAGCCTTTTGCTCAACACTTCCATCGCACCTTGGGACCTCCAACATTTCCAACAAGTAGAAGGAGTTTGCTGTCAGTGGGAAAATAGTGGACACATTAATGAGTCATCTGGGTTCATCCCTATTGATTTCTTGGGACGGGGCAAAGTGCTGTCACTTAATAAAGAAGAACCACAGATTGCCAGAAAGTAGCAAGAGAGCATTTGCTAACTTCATTCCCCTGCTCCCTCTAGCCCAGTGATTTTCAACCTATTTCATTTCATGGCACACAGTGATGAGGCAATCAATTGTCAAGGCACACCATCAGTGCTTTTTCTTTTTTCTTTCTGATAACTTAGGCACATCACACTGCTGTTGGGGAGCTCACATCCCCCAATGGCCCTACTATTAAATGACCCTCCCCCAAACTTCTGCACACATGTGTGGATCATTTGCAGCACATCAATATGCTGCAGCACACTGGTTGAAAATTGCTGCTCTAGTCTATCACACAGCACTGCAGAACCACCCAGAATTTCAAGCTTTCATAAGGGTAGCCTAGCCCTTCAATGAACCTAACATCTGCTTAGCCTGCTGTTAAGTGTAGCATGCTTCCTGAAGGGACAGTATTTCCCTCTTGGTGCCAAAGGGAGCTTTTATTTTCCCAGAGGAAAATACAGCCAACCATGCCCCCAACATCTTGATCAGAGCTGTGGCAAAGGCAGAAGGTTAAGCCCTTTCCCCCCATATCATGGTCCTAATAGGGATAGAGTTCCTGTGGTCCCTTTTTGCAGTGAAACCCAATGAACACAGAAGCACTAACCATACTTTTCTTCGAACCTTAGCTTCTTTGAGCCTTAGCTCATAGTGCAAGTATGACACATTCATCTCCAGTGTCTTCCCCATCTTCCTCTCTCTTTATCCCACTCTCAAATTTGAAGGCAGGGCACTACCTTGTCCATGTTATTCTGTACTTCAGCTGATGGCGCTTTTACAAAGAAAAGAAATGTAAGGCAGTAATAGCACCATGATGAATGACTTCATTTGGATGAGTTCAAATGAGAATGCAAAGGGTATGCAAATGAGTCCTAATCCACCAGCCAGTAGCATAGCTGGAGGGGGTGCAAAGCACTAAGATTTTGCAGGGAGCCTCACTGCAGTATGCAAGGGGCCCCTCCCCTTCAGAGTCATTCCAAGCAGGGGAAGCAAAAAGGAGGCATATGCCTGGCTCTGAAGGGGAGGGACCCCTTGCACATTGTGGTAAGGCTCCCTGCAAAACTTAGTGCATTGCACCCCCCTCTAGCTAGGCCACTGCCTCCAGCTCATTCCAAGTTTCCAGTATATCCCCATCCTGTTGAACAAACTGTCTTAAGAAACTTCAAATCATATCCTAATTGTTTCCTTACCATGAGGTGTCCCACTGTTTGTCACACTGTGTGCAAAAGTTCTCAATGGTTTCAGGATCAGGGCCAAAATCAGCATTCCTTAATCCCCCCCAATAGAGCATAACGCATTCATCACCATAGATCATTTCCTCAGCACCCATGACCACTAGGATTAATTCATTATTTAGATCTGTATAGTTCCTCAGAGAGACTGGTGACAAGGAGATGGTGCGTAACAGACAAACAAACCACCAGCATTATTTCAAGTAGAGGTGTGATAAATGCCCATTGTTCAGCCAAAAGGCCATAAAGAGTTGCTATTAGCAGTAGTCATTGCATAGCCTGAAATACTAATACCCAATTAGACCAGTTGAAATACAAAAACAAACCCTGCTACAGTCAGAAGACATTTATAAACTCTATCTTACAGTGTTTGAAATTCTATTTCAGGTCACTATATGCAAATGTAGCTAGGCATTATCAGTAGCGTAGCTAGAGGGGACGCAAAGCACAAAGTTTTGCAGGAAGCCTCACTGTGCTATGCAGGCAGCCCCTCCCCCCTTTCAGAGCCATTCTGGGCTGCTAGAGCAAAACAGAGGTGTATGCCCCTGTTTTGCTCTAGCAGCCTGGAATGGCTCCAATGGGGTGGGGGAGGGGCCACTTGCAGGGCACACTCAGGCTCCTGCAAAACTTACTGCTTTGCCCCCCCTCTAGCTATGCTACTGGGCAACGTCTAAGAAAATGTTCATCTTTTAACTTTGTCCCATATTGTTTAACAGTTGGGATACCAACTATGAATGTAAAGGAGGTGGAAGGGGAGAAGGGACAAGCTCTGAAAGCTAGTTAGATGTGACACAGCACAATGAAATGCAGTCAGAAGGGAAATTCAGAGAACTCTGGTGTGCTTGTGAACTGGCTAGACCTGTGAACAGAGAACATGTAACTGGAAGTAGGTTTCAACGATCAACTCATTCAGTGCTTTAAACAATGACTTAAAATCATCTTACCACAGCCAATTCACGCTGCTGCAAATCTCAGAGATCCAAGTTTCAATTAAAATAGTATTAGCAATGATACTAGGAAGTCCTTACTGACTAGATTACTAAACAAGCAAAACTGTTAGGAGGAAGTTGGCAAAGTGCTTTCAAATATTGCAGAATACAGAACATCTGTAGCGTTTTGGCTCAGGAGTGCAAAGTGGGAGTTTGCCAACCACACAGGGCCTGTGATTGCAAGCTTAGGTATGGAAAAGAAATCCTGTTTTCACCTAGTTTCAACATTTCCGAAAAATTTACACTGCACCCCATGGAGAGACTTACGTGCTTCCCAAGGGTTCTTTCAATATATGCGCTTTCTATGCCATGACCATAATTGGGCAATTTGCTAGTACTACATTAAAAAGACCCATGAGATCAGACTTTTGTAAGAAAGAGAGAGACAAAGAACAAGGATTACTTGAAAACCAAATAATGTGTCAGTTCACAGAAGAATGGGTTATTATTTTTCCCAAGATTCAGTCACTTAAAGACATGTACAGAACAGATGGAACAATCAGGGAACCAAGCTGTCAAAGTTAAGGAACAAGATCAAATTAAACTTGAATGAAATAATTACAACTGTTTTCTTTCTGTGCCATCTTGAGACAACAAGGAACACAGGAACACCAAAGATTTATGAAGTTTACCAAATTATCTGTAAAAAAAATAATGCTTTGCTAATTCATTACATTTATGATTAATTTTCTCAAAGGCTGACAAAAGGAACTGAGAAATGTTTTCTTGCTTTAAATATAATATTTGTTTGCCCTCAGATATTTAATGTGCACATATATAACCTAAATTCAGATAACACATTTTCCACCCCATTAAACAATGTTGTGTTTTCCATCTCGGTTCAATAATGGACTAACATGCGGTTGAATAAACTGAAGCTCAGTCCAGGCATGATGGAGGCCCTGCTGGCGGGGGGGGGGTCATCTGCCCACAGGGACAATGTTCAGCCTGTTCTGGACAAGTTTGCACTTAGGTTTTCAATCAGGGGATGCTCATAGCTTTGTCAGTAGAGAGGCCCAAGTGGCCTGCTTGCCACTAGTTCAGACTGATGTGCCACTATGGTTATTGCTAGCCACTGTTATCTATGGTCATGTCGTGAGAATGGATGATGGCTGGATCCCAAAGGATCTCCTCTATGGAGAACTCGTGCAAGGAAAGCGCCCTACAGGTAGACCACAGCTGCGATATAAGGACATCTGCAAGAGGGATCTGAAGGCCTTAGGAGCGGACCTCAACAGGTGGGAAACCCTGGCCTCTGAGCGGCCTGCTTGGAGGCAGGCTGTGCAGCATGGCCTTTCCCAGTTTGGAGAGACACTTGGCCAACAGTCTGAGGCTAAGAGGCAAAGAAGGAAGGCCCATAGCCAGGGAGACAGACCAGGGACAGACTGCACTTGCTCCCGGTGTGGAAGGGATTGTCACTCCCGAATCGGCCTTTTCAGCCACACTAGACGCTGTTCCAGAACCACCATTCAGAGCGCGATACCATAGTCTTTCGAGACTGAAGGTTGCCAACAAGTGGTTAACTATGCTAGTAACCACCAGATCAATCTACTGTAATGCAGTGTATGTGCGGCTGGCAGGTAAATGTGCTGGCAAATACAATTCGCTTCTGGGCTGCTAACTCAAAATAGTGGATGGGAACATATCTCACTGGTTTCATTGGCTCCTGGTTTACTTCTGAGCAGAATTCAGGGTATTTAGTCCTTATCTTTAAACCATGAAACAGCTTGGAGCCTAAGTTTCTGAAGGATTATCCACTACCACATGAACCTGCCTGCATACTGAGGTCACATCCAAGGTAAAGTGGGTGGCAACTGGGCAAGAGGACACTCTCAGTTGTGGCACCATGAGGTTCACTCAGCACCCACTCATGTCCTTTAGGTGCCAGGCAAAAACCATTTTGATTTTCCCAGGCCCTTATGAAATCTTTTCAATATATTGATTTTATGCTGCCAACTGAGCTGGTTTATTCTCGTGATGTTTCATTTGTCATTTTCTGATTTTTCTGTGTTATTGGCTTTTATTTCTTACTGTTAGCTATCATCAAAATGCTTGTTTTTGAAAGAGAGGATATAAAAAATAAGGCTGGAAATTATCCAGAACTCTAGAGAAGATCAGACAAATGGAGCACATATTGAAATACTGTAAGTGATAAACATGACCACACCAGCTCAGCCTAGAAATCACATTTCAATACTCAAAAACATTAAATGTGGTATTTCCCCCACCCCCCAAAGAGGTCATTAGGGAAAACTCAAAGCTTGAATATGGGTGAAAGGGCTCTTCCCTTCCCTACTAATCCCCACCATGCCTTCCCCAAGCCAGAAATAAGAAATGAAAAAACCCAGCATCTCCAGGTAAACCTTGAGGAAGGGAATAATAGGTTGTGGGAATTGTTCACTACCAAACAGAAGAGACCTTACTGGACCCCTTCTGTGTGTAATATGTTTTCCTTGCTAATCAAGATAAGGCATGAGCAGGGAGAGAGACTTGAAAAAAGTAGGGCAAGATGAGTACCCCATTTCAAGTTGAGTTCAGCCCAAACAGCCACCGGGTAGATGGGACTCGTTAGCCTGGGAAGGCAGCTCATCTGAGAGAAAGAAAACTCTGATCCCAAACCTCCACTGCCTTGTGGCTACATCCAGTTATGGAAAAGGCTTCAGGAGTCAACCTCGAGGCAAAATCCGGAGCCGGAGTCCCTGAGGCAGTTCATGGCTGAACACAGTCACATTCTGGCAACTCCTGCGACGCCGCTGGAACCAACCGTATTGGCCTCTGCCTTTCCATTGGACCATTTCAGCGACGTGAAGAGGGGGGATTTGCTGCATGGGAAACAGTCTATCCTCCATATCTACTTTACCCAGGCTTCGCGCACCGGAGAGGACACTCTGTTCCAGAACCACCATTTAGAGCGCGATACCATAGTCTTCCAAGACTGAAGGATGCCAACCATATCAGCCCAAAGGGGGCTGAATCTAACACCAAGTGGGCCAGATTTGGGGGCACACAGACTTTGTATTTAGAATTCTTCCCTGTTGAAGCCTTGCAATAGATCTGAACCTATGTGAGATCCAGTTAACAAGGATTGTTTTAGATAAATGTGGATTACTTATTAAAATAGGGAACTGACTTGATATTTTGCCCATATTGTAGTGCTAACATATCTGGCACCATCACAAAAGATTAGATCCAACCAATGTATTATGTTGTCAGAGCACCAAAACAGAACACAAGGACAGGAAAAGAGTAGACTTTCCTTGGAATGTATGAGGCCTATACAAGAATTTAATCTGAAACCGACATCAAAAAGAGCTTGAACAATAGGTCTCATGTGCAAACATGCCAAAAATGCATACAATTTGTTTTTGTTCTTCCTCCTTCCCTGGAGAATTTAGACAATCAACAAAACTTTGTTTTCAGGTGCAATGGGATGCTGAGAGCTTTATGAATCACTTCATAACTTACAGACAGAGTGGACAGGAAGAGAAAATTTTTTGGCTGGTGTGGGGTGCTCTAATCAGCATATAGGACTTTTCCCTTCATTGAATAAGGGGTATTTCTGCTGTTGACTTTTCCTTTTAAATCCAGCATGGTCAGAGGCTTTGTGTGTGCACTGGAATGCTCCCAGATTTCTGGAACTGCTTGAATTCACAGTCAGGGATGCCAGAGCTTGAAGTGGTAGCCTTGACCTACACATACCACCTACACCTACCACCTACAGACCTACCAGTCTGCGCCATTGTTCTGCTTGGGTGCAAGCGAGGGCTTCAAATACAGCAGCCCTGTCATTCTGTATGGCTCCACCCCTGAGGCAGGCAACAGGCCCTTTTGGGGGTCCAGTTGGGCAAATAATCTGGGAAGCAGGCACATGATTCACAACACTGTGGCTCTACCTTGGTTCCCTTGCCTGTACCTGCACCCCACTCCTTGTTCCTCATCATTGGGCAGATTCCTTGGCCAATTACCATGGCTATCCCAGCTGCCTTTGTCATTACTTGCCCCATGTTCCAAATGAGACCCTGTGATTGAGATGAGCTCCTTCCTTACCTCTATTCTGCTCCAGCATAAAGAATCAATCTTGTGGAATCTACAAATCTTGCAGGTCATCAAGCAGGAAAATTTTTTTGACAACCCTAGGCTGCAATCCTATCTACACTTACAGAGGAGTAATCCCCACTGACTAGCATTGTTAAAAACATATACGTTGTAGCCTGTTAAAAGTACAGATCTCCTCAAATGCAGTCATATACCACGTTGGCATCAAGTCTAATATACTAAAAATAAAATACTGAAATGAATGGGAACCCACCTAAAATTGGCTCGCGACCCACCTAACAGTTTGAGAAACAGTGCTGTAGGTGAATTTCTAAAGAAATGAAACTCTAGACCAGGGGTGTCCAAAGTTTTTGGCAGGAGGGCCGCATCAGCTCTCTGACACTGTGTCAGGGGCCGGGGGGGGGGAAATTAATTTACATTTAAAATTTGAATAAATTTACATAAGTTTACATAAATGAATATATTAAAGATGAACTTATATGAAGGTCTTGCAATAGCTCAATGCCTATAAAAGGCCTTGCACAAAGCAAGGCTGGCCTTTCCTTGGCTGCCACTGCTGCATCACAGATGTGAAAGAGCAAGCAGTGGAGGGAGCTCTCATCCCACAGCTCACACGAGAGGTCAAACAGTCGCCCTCACACTGAGAGAAATTGCATTGGGCCAGTGCAGGCTTCAACAAATCTCTGGAGGGCCAGAGGCCCACTGGAGACTGGGGCTCCCTGAGGGCCGCATTGAGAGGCCTCAAGGGCCGCAAGTGACCCCCGGGCCGGGGTTTGGGCACCCCTGCTCTAGACCATCACTTGTGCCAGAGCCTTAATTTATATTCTCATTGAATGCAACTGAACTGTTTTCTTAAGGAGGTAGTTCACAACATTCATGCTAACCAAATTACTTCTTAAAAAATTCCTTCCTGGTGATAAAACATATCAAGTCTCGGAATTATACTGTTCCTATTACATAGATGTTGCTAGGATAGAATGCTGCCTAGCTGCTCCTTACAGGGATAAAAATACAATAAATACATGATTGTTATAAACCCTTATTATCCTACATAGCAATTTCATTTTTTTTTCCAGAGTGGGTGCATAAACAAAAACAACAGCATTGTATTTTTACAAATAACCATTTCCCCTCTCAAATACATATCAGTGAAACTGAAGGGACAACACAACTGATTGACAGTCGCTTCAGGCACATAATTTTGCCTTCTGCAAAATAAGTACAAAATCCCATAATGGGATTTTTTTTTGCGCAGTATGAATACAGTTACTGAAATATAAAAACAGTCCAATAAGCATTGCAGAACTGAACCAAACATCTATCTACTCCAGTATCCTGTTTCCAACAGAGGTTAGTCAGATTCTTTTGGAAAGTGCACCAGCAGGGCCTAGTGCAATTGACAATGCCCTTTCCAACCTATGGTGTTCAGCGGTATACTGCCTCTGGATCTGGAGGTTCCATTTAGCTGGATGGGTGGCAACAACAAAAGGAAGGGTCAGGGAAGGGGAATTAGAACTGCCATTGAAGAACAGCCATTTTTGAAGATGACTAACAACAGCAACCCATAAATACACAATGTGATAAAAAGAGTAGTGTTGCTTACTGTAATCAAGCAGCTGAAGACAGAGGAAGACAGACTCAGTTCTATGGCAGATGTAGAAAGCTGCAACCTTTGATAATTGTCTGGTGACAATTCCTTGACTGTACCAGAGCTTTAACTATCAAGTGGGCAGGCCCAATATACATGTGTGGGTGCTTGCATAATCTTTATTGTCTCGCTCTGAGCTTCCCTTCAAGGCACAAGAACATAAGAAAAGCCTGGCTGGATCAGGCCAAAAGCCCATCTAGTCCAGCCTCCTGTATCTCAAAGTGGCCCACCAGGTGCCTCAGGGAGCACACAAGACAACAGGAGACCTAGTGCCCTCCCTTGCATCTGGCATTCTGAGGCAGCCTACCTCTAAAATCAGGATGTTGCCCATGCCCATCATGGCTTGTAACCTGTCATGGACTTTTCCTCCAGAAATCTGTCCAATCCTCTTTTAAAGGCATTCAGGTCAGATGCCATCACCACATCCTGTGGCAAGGAGTTCCACAGACTAACTACATGCTGGGTAAAGAAATATTTTCTTTCATCTGTCCTAACTCTCCCAATACTCAATTTTAGTGGGTGTCTCCTGGTTCTAGTGTTGTGTAAGAAGGAAGAGAACATCCTCCTATCCACTTTATCAATCCCCTGCATAATTTTTTATGCCTCAGTCATGTTCCCTCTCAGGTGCCTTTTTTCTAGACTGAAGAGACCAAACATTGTGGCCTTTCCTCATAAGGGAGGTGCCCCAGCCCAGTAATCATTTTGGTCACTCTCTTCTGCTCCTTTTCTATTTCCACCATATCCTTTTCTGAGATGCGGTGACCAGAACTGGACACAACACTCTAGATGTGGCCTTACCATTGATTTGTACAATGGCATTATAATTTTAGTTGTTTTATTTTCCAATGACCCCAAGCATGGAATTAGCCTCCTTCACCGCTGCTACACATTGGGTCTTTCATTGAACTGTTTACCAGCACCCCAAGATCTCTCTCCTGAACTGTTACAGACAGTTCAGAGCCCATTAGTTTATACATTGTTCTGATTTTTTTGCCCCAATGTGCATTACTTTACACTTACATTGGAACACTTCTGTCATTTTGCAGCCCATTCTCCCAGTTTGGAGATATCCTTCTGGAGCTCTTCACAAACCCTTCTGGTCTTTACCACTTGGAAAAGTTTAATATCATCCGCAAACTTGGCCACCTTGCTGCTTAAACCTTCCAGATCATTTATGAACAGATTGTAAAGCACTGGTCCCAGGACAGATCCTTGAGGCACACAGCTTTTCAAGTCTCTCCACTGTGAAAATTGCCCATTGATATCCACTCTCTGTTTCCTGGTGCTCAACCAGTTCCTAATCCATGAGAGGACCTACCCTCTAATTCTCTGACTGTGGAGTCTTCTCAGCAGCCTTTGATGAGGGACCCTGTTAAATACCTGAACATGTCAAACAGAGAAATCAATTCAATGATGCACTTAAGTTTATCATCTGCAAAGGAGGCAGCCAGCTCAGCATTACTTCTGACCCCAAATGCATGGAAACCAATTATTGCATAGAATAAATTATTTTAGTTGTCTTAGGAATTTAGGAAGAGACCTCAGCAGGAAGTTCCTAGTGACATTGCAAGCAAAAAGCCCTGCTGTTTTAACCATTAGACCTGGATCAACAAAACATTTTAAGGCATGTTAACAATCCCAGAAGCATATTTAAATATAAACTCCAGCTACTTATTACAGGCATGTTTGAGTTGCCTGCGTTTTATTTAATCAGCATATAAAAGAATGAGGTGTCAAAGAACATGTAAAATAAACAGATGCTCACCAGCGATGATCATGGGCAATAATAGATAAAATATAGAGTGTAAAAATTCAACACTACACACACACAAAAAGGAAATGAAACATCAGGCCTACATTCTGTATACAATGCACTATATTTGTCAGAGCATTTTAAAGTACAGTATACTCTGTGTCTGTCTGAGATAACTTGGTCTGCATCCCAGGATGCATGAACTTGCAGCACTAAACCACTCCTAGAAAAAAGAAAAGCAATACATGTGCACACGAGATCGGGCATGTGCAGGGTAACAGTTGCTGCAGCTACTCTGAAGCTAAGCAGGGTCAGGCCTGGTTAGTACTTGGATGGGAGACCGCCTGGGAATACCAGATGCTGTAGGCTTATACCACAGTCTTTCGAGACTGAAGGTTGCCAACCACATGTGCAATATACTGTGTTGATCATTTCGCTAAGCACCCTGTGGGTGTTGTTTGCAACACATTTTATAATGGCCTTAATTATTCACAGAAACTGTTTTCCCCAAGAAGACCCTAAACGATATTATTCTAAGACCCCAACTCCTAAAGGATGCAAAGCTGTGATGACAGCACACTGAATAGTTTGTGCGAGTGTCATTACAATGGCAAATCTGATCAGTTGCCTGCTGATTGCAATCTGCATACTAAATGTGTAGAGATTTCTGTAGAAGCAAACATCCTTTTAGGGCAGTGAGTCAGTGAAAAACCCTAAATCCTATCTTAGTAATTCCTTGAGGATGGGCTCATGGAAAGAGGGCTAAAGCTAAGTGGTAGAGTACTTGCTTTGCATACAGAAGGTCCCAGATCTCCACATAAGGCTAGGAAAGTCCCGTCTGAAACCCTGAAATTGCCAGTAAGTACAGTTAGTACTGAGCTAGATAAAGCAACAGGTTGATTCAACAGCAGGTTGCTTCTTACAATCAGTCCTTGCTACCCACTGATTTGCTTATTCGCGGAGAGCAGGAGAGCTGTTCTCAGCTCCATGGCATTCTTAAGGTCTCTGTGACATCCTGAAGCTATTCACAGTACCATTTTCAAGGTCTCTGCACTACTCATGGACACCAGTTTAAAACTCTATTAGCCATTTTGAAGGTCCTCACTACATTCAGAAAGCCAGCACAGACCTTCAAGAACGGCAGCCACGAATAGCTTTAAAATAGCCATGTAAAACTTAAAATGGTGCAGAGCTATATTCACATGTGTCATTCTAAGGGTCCCCACAGTTGGCAGTTTAGTTACCCCTCTCCCTTACCCTAGAGATCTTATAGGATCAATGACTCTCTAGCCACAGATTCTGTATCCGCTGGTGATACTGGATAATAAAATACACTCGTTGGCAACCTTCAGTCTCAAAAGACTATGGTAACCACTCTGAATGGTGGTTCTGGAACAGCGTCTAGTGTGGCTGAAAAGGCCGATTCGGGAGTGATAATCCCTTCCATACTGGGAGCAAGTGCAGTCTGCCCCTGGTCTGTCTCCCTGGCTATAGGCCTTCCTTCTTTGCCTCTTTGCCTCAGTCTGTTCGCCAAGTGTCTCTTCAAACTGGAAGAGGCCATGCTGCACAGCCTGCCTTCAAGCGGGAAACTCAGAGGCCAGGGTTTCCTACCTGTTGAGGTCCATTCCTAAGGCCTTCAGATCCCTCTTGCAGATGTCCTTGTATTGCCGCTATGGTCTACCTGTAGGGTGCTTTCTCTGCACGAGTTCTCCATAGAGGAGATCCTTTGGGATCCGGCCATCATCCATTCTCACAACATGACCAAACCAACATAGGCGTCTCTGTTTCAGTTTTTTATCCAGCCCTCACACTCCCAGCTGCTGAGCAATGCTGACATGTTACTGCTGTTAGGGCAGCCCACTTGAAAATTGGGCTCTCTTATATCTTGAAATATGATCAAGATTTGCATATTTTCACTTCTGTCATTTGCAGCTAATGAGTCCCTAAGTGAGAAGAAGTGCTTATTTTTGGTTACGACCTATTTAATGACATCACTTCCAGCCCTTAGCAGGTATCATGAATGCTATTTGGCCCTTGGTATGAAATGAGTTTGACACCCCTGATTTAGATATTCACAAGTGATCATCTTAAAGAATGAAAAAAGCAGATATCAATGTGTTCTCCCAGTTACAAATGCCTCATCTCGAAATGCAGAATGACTGGCAAGTGTGATAAATTAGGCCCTAGCCAAATACAGAAGCACTACACCTGGGGATATTGTGGTAGCGCAGAACTAGTCCATCACCCCCAACATTGGGCGACCCAGCCTTCACCAACAGGAGTCCCATGGAAAGGACAGTGCAAGATATATAGGCCCTCTCTCCATATATATCCTTCCAATCACAAAGAAAGACATTTTCTTAGTCTGAATTCATCAAACAGGTAAGTTCCCTCATGCTTTCAGTAGCAAGGTTGGTTTTTAAACAGTAGGAAGTGGGATAATAGGAGCTAGATCAGGAGCTGGGTAGGAGAGAAAAGGTTTTAGGAAGAAAGACGTCCAATATTCATCAATAGTGTTAGACATTACATCAGTATATAATCTTATGTACCTACAATGCATTTGCTATTTGCCCCTAATGTAACAAGACACTGAAGGACGCCTTGTGCCTGTCCAAGGAGTGAGCCATCAAGCTGGACTAAAGATTGTGTGCAAAGAACAACTGTATATCCAATACATAACCAACTCACATAATTATCTCAGTTGAAACATTTAATAGGTTGTTTGACATATTCCGCTCCACAAAGGCACATGAGACAAAGGCAAACAGAGACGCCTGCGTTGGCTCGGTCATGTCGTGAGAATGGATGATGGCTGGATCCCAAAGGATCTCCTCTATGGAGAACTCGTGCAAGGAAAGCGCCCTACAGGTAGACCACAGCTGCAATACAAGGACATCTGCAAGAGGGATCTGAAGGCCTTAGGAGTGGACCTCAACAAGTGGGAAACCCTGGCCTCTGAGTGGCCCGCTTGGAGGCAGGCTGTGCAACATGGCCTTTCCCAGTTTGAAGAGACACTTGGCCAACAGTCTGAGGCTAAGAGGCAAAGAAGGAAGGCCCATAGCCAGGGAGACAGGACAGGGACAGACTGCACTTGCTCCCAGTGTGGAAGGGATTGTCACTCCCTAATCGGCCTTTTCAGCCACACTAGACGCTGTTCCAGAACCACCTTTCAGAGTGCGATACCATAGTCTTTCGAGACTGAAGGTTGCCAACTATTAGCTCCACAAAGGCAGGATGAAATTCATTATACCTGCATCATCCTTGATAAGAAGGTGTCAAGTCTGGACTCGATTCGCTTCAACAATGGCAATTGCACAACAACCCTCCATAGCTTGTTCAAAAAGCTTTTCCTCAATGTTCATCCTGAAATGTTCTGTCTACCGCTTTAGATCTCTGCTTGTTCTGTTCTCAATGGCCAAGGAAGATAATTGATACCTGTCTCTTTTAAAGATCTCTTTACATGTTTATGAAAAGTCTTCCCTTAAGCCTTCACGGTCCAAGTATGAACATGCCTTGCTGTTCCAACAATTTCTTTTCTTAAGCTTTCAGTATCTTTGCCAGTTTCTTTTGAACTCTCTTCAATTTGGAACAGGTTGTTAATATATGCAACTTATCAAAGATTCACTCATTTTATTGTCTGCTTCATATAATTACAAGGTTGGCAAGACCCTTGCCATGATGAACAGGCACATGCACTTCCTTCATGCATCGGGAGGGGTCATAACTTCATGACAGAACATCTGCTTTATGTGCAGAAGGTCCCAGGTTCAATCTCTGGCATTTCCAGATTTTGCTGCAAAAAAACCTCCAACCAGAACACTGGAGAGCCGAAACCCATGGTACAAAGTAGTTTCATACATCCATGCTTCTAACATGTGCTGCAAAAATATCACATGTGCAGTTCTAAGTGCAATGGTCCAATTTGTATTATCATCACCCCCCTCAGTTTTTGAGGGGAAAGAACTGAACAAACCAGTTATATTCTCAAAGGACTCATGCCACACATTACAAGAGGTATGGAGGGAAACATGGCTTTCCTTGAATAGGTTTCTGAAATTTCCTCCACGATCCAAAACACATCATGTGCATGTGAACGTAAACACAGACAGCCATTGGCAAAGCTACAGAAGCAACTTAAGAGTTGGGACTGTGGGGAACAAAGGAATGACTGAATAGGTACATGGAAGTGTGTACTGGTCTCCCACTGAGTTAGGTAAATGCCAGAGCTGGGAACCAGCCAGAAAAAAAAGGAAGAGCAAAGTATTTAATATCTACATGAAACCACAGGGAGAGGTCCCCCAACAATTTCAAGTGGGGTGCCATCAGTATGCCAATGACAGTCAGCTCTATCTCTCTTTTCCACCACATACCAGAGTGGCTATCGTGGTCCTAGAACACTGCCCAGAGGTGGTTGGGATCTGGACAAGGGCTAACAAGCTAAATCTGGACAAGACAAATTCTCCAGGTTCAGAAATCCACAATGCGGGTACTGGACTATTGCCTTACTCTCAATGAAGTTGTACTCCCCTGAAAGAGCAGGTCAGCAGCTTGGGGAGTTCTCCTGGATGTCCAAGTGTTGGCTGTGGCCAAGGCACATTTGCCCAGCTTTACCTGGTGCATCAGCTGAGGTTGTACCAGTCTCAGTTCAACCTGGTCATGTAGTCCATGCCATGGTGTTCAGGTCAGTTCAGTTTTATTACGGTCACCAACCAGCATAAAAATAACAATACATTCATAGTATACAACTGAACATACATACGACCCATCACAGCATCCTAGCATAGGCTCTTGACAACATAAAATACTAACAATTAATAGATCTAAGTCTAGATAAGACTACGTTTGGTCTAGTTATTGTGGATCGAACAGAGTACAGTAACTGAGGAAGGTACTTCTGAAAGTCTTCTAGTCCATATTGAATTAAAAACTTATTCAGAATATAAATACTCCTCTATGAGCAACCTGGAAGGCCACAATCCACTCTCTTCCTCCTGATGCTAACTGCAGTGGCTAACAATTTAGCCACCCTTTGAGTTACCTCTGGATTTGCATCTGATAGAAGAGAATGACTATAATCTTGACCTGGGCATTTGGTGAGCTCTTCTAACAGTGGGGAGATAAAGGATAACTGTATATCCTTATAAAAAATGCAATCCAGCAAAACATGACTGGTGGTTTCTGGTTGGTTTGCCCCACAAGGACACAGTCGCTCCAAAAATGGGACCTCCCGAAAGCATCCTTCCACGACAGCTGAGGGCAAACTATCACACCGCCCCAATGTAAACGCCTTTCTGTGGCTTGGGATTTCTAACTGGAAAAGGTAGGGAGCTGGGGCAGCTATATATCTGAGCTCCTCCTTGATACGAAACCTTCTGACATTATTAAGGTCTTCCTGGCGCTCTATGTCAAAGATCCGCTGTTTAAACCTGACTCCCGCCTGAGCCAGTCCCACGTCAAACAAAAATGGCATGGAAAATGCCAGAGAGGACAGTTTTCGTCAGGCCCTTTAATCCACCTGGATTTATACTCATCTTGGAGGATTAGGGGAGCAATCCCTAATGGGTATAGGTGCACTCTTAACCAGTAATAACAAATGGCTATCCAGACACGGGCCTCTATCCTAACCAGGCCTGATTCCAGATGTAAAAAAGTGTTTGAGACAGTACGGGATACACTAAAGGCGGCTCTAATGAACTTAGACTGGACACCCTCCATTATCATGATGTTGGGAGAAGGTTCCAACTGCACTCCATACAATAATTGGGCCATCACCTTTGCCTCAAACAATTTAAGGGCTGCTGGCAGATACTGGGCTCCTTTACTTTGCATAAATTGGAGACTAGCAGAAGAGGTTTGCTGACCGCTTAATGCTACATATTCTCCATGCGCTTTCCTAGAACCATTTGTATGGAATACCACCCCCAAATATTTAAAGTGGGTCACCTGCTCTATTTTATGGCCATCGATCTTCCAGCACTGAAGTTTTGGTTTCCTGGAGAAGGCCAAGATCTTAGTTTTACTATAATTTATCACCAGTATTCCTTGCAATACACATTCAGAGAGTTCAGAGCTCTTTTAAGGGCAATAGGTGTTCTAGAAAGAATAACTGCATCGTCCACATAAAGTAAGATGGTAATAGGCCTCCTAGCTAATTTAGGGGGATGGAAGTTGGGATTTTGTAGATGGTCAACCACTGAATTGATATAGAAATTAAAAACAAGCAGGGCCAGAATACAGTCTGCTTCACCCCCTTTTGAGTTGGTACCACTTCAGTAACGTGACCTCCTAGACTGCATTTCACTTTTAGTGCAGTATCTCTATGCAAGGACTGTATAAAAAAAAGCAGGCGCCGACCAATGTTAGTAGCCGTCAACTTCTCCCATAGTTTAGTTCTTGAAATGGAGTCAAAAGCAGCCTTTAAATCTATAAAGGCCACATAGAGGGAGATCGTTCTAGAGGACATATATTTCTCTACTAAATGCTGAAGTACCATGCACTGGTCGATTGTGGATCGACCCTCCCTGAAACCTGCCTGCTCCACTGCTATTATGTTCTCTTGATTTAACCAATCCTTGAACTTCTCCTGCAAATGCTTCACATACAATTTGCTGATAATATTGAGCAAACTTATAGGCCTAAAATTGGAGGGGTCATTTTTCTTCCCCTTTTTGAAAATAGGGAAAATAATTGCCATCCCCCAGTCTCTTGGTACGCGACCAGTTTTCTCAATATAAGAAAGTAACAAAGCCAGTACTGGTGCCCACCAATCTAGATTGTTTTTAATTAACTCCAGGGGATTAAGGTCTTCTCCGGGACCTTTCCATCCTTCAACTGAGTGACCAAACTATGTACCTCTGATACGGCGACTGGAGGCCAAGGAGTAGTCTCCTCCAGATCAGTCTGGGTCATTATATAATTCATGGAAGTGCTTCTCCCAGATACCTGGCTGTATATAGCAACCGGATAAAGTTGGCCCATAATTAGGTGCGTTCTTTATCAATCTCCAAAACCGACCCGAATCCTTGGCTCTGGCGGCCTGTATCAATCCTGCCCACTCAGTTCTCACAGCCACTTTCTTTTTGTAGGTCACCAGCTTTTTATATTGCTTTTTAAGCCACAGAAGCTTCTGAGCAGCACCCAATCCCCCCTCAGATTTGAAAGCTTGGTACGCGTTGTGTAATGCCTTTTTGGCAGTTATACATTCCCTATCAAACCACTGTTTAGAGAGGGGACGGTCACTCTGATAGCAATGAGGCAGGTCAGATGTTCTACCAGAGAGCACCTGCTTCAACTTATGCACCAGTTCATGATACATGCCCACAACCTTAGTAGTGCTATCACTATTACATAACAACACCTGGATGTGTTTCAGGGGTTCAGAAGCAAGCAATACTTTTATCTCCTGATCAATACATGGGCTCCATCTTCGTCGGCGATATATTCCTCCTTCCGCAGATGGCATAAATTTGTAATGGCTCACACTTCTCAATTGTTGGCTAGGGAATTTTAGGGTCTAAGCCACCGGGAAATGGTCACTATCAAACTTAGGTATTACCTCCAGTTCATCTAAAACAGGAAACAAGTTAGAAGAGATAATGAAATAAACAATTTGACTCATTTTAGGTCCTGCAAAATAGGTATAGTCAGCTGGATGGTCTTTTCCAAAGGCCCCATTCAAGATATGCAAATTAAGTCTTAAAGTAAGTTGTTCCAGAAGGAGACCCGCATAGTTTGACTTTTGAACCTTGGAACAGTGTTTGTATAGTGGACCAGGTCCTTCAGGCAAGGGCAGGTAGAATCCTTGTTGCACACAAAGAGTCTCATCATCTTGCATTGAGGTCTCCAGCAAGTACCTCATGGGCCCTAGGATGCTGGCTGAGCAGTGTCCCTACATACTCCTCAAAGGCCACCCATAACTCCTTAGTTTGTGACTTCCTTGATTGGGGGGGGGGGGTAAATAAACACTCATTAATAGTAACTCAAACTGGGCAAGCTGAACCAAGACTGATATTGCAGGTTGTTTAAATGATGCAAGCGGACTTGCATCAACGCTCATTGAGGTGGCGATCAACACACCCAAACCACCTTTCTGACGATCCCTTCCACTCCCCAAGCTTGCTTCCATAGATTATTCCTGATATCATGCCATGGTGACTTCAAGATTAATCTACTGTAAGGTGCTCTACAAGGGACTGTCCTTGAAGATGGTCTGGAAGCTGCAGTTAGTGCTGAATGCGACCACTGGTATGGTTGCTGGAGGCCAATGGTTTGACTCTGTCAGACCACTGCTTCTGTAGGTGCACTGGTTGCCAGTTCAGTTCAATTCAAGGTGCTGGCTTTGACCTTTAAAGCCCTTTAGAGCATGGGACCAGTTTATTTGAAAACCACCTCCTTCCATATAATCTGGCCTGCTCTTTTTGATCATTTTGAGAAGGCCCTTTTGGATATGCAATCATTGATAGAGATTAAAGGGGATGGTGGCCAGAAATAGAGCCTTCTCTGTAGTAGTACCTGTTCTATGGAATTCCCTCGCCTTTAAGCTGAGAACTGCTTCTTCTTTAGAAGCTTTCCAACAAGACCTAAAGATCTTCTGTTTCAAAAAGCCTTTTCAACCCAGCCAGGTTTTTAAGGGTATGTTTGCTGGTTGCAGACTGGTGCTTGGAGGTTTTTTATTAATATTTTAAGACTGATTGTTTACAGCTGTTGCTTGCCACTAGTTGAATTTTTAAACATTGCGTGACCTATTTTTATTCATTTTATAATTTATATATTTTAATGTGTTGGAAGCCACCTCGGCTGCCCCTCAGGAAGAAAGGCAGGATATAAATTGAATGAATGAAGATGACTCCATTGAGTCACAAGCTGATCTTCTCCTATGAACATAGCTGCATCTGTGAAGGATCGATTATGCTCCGATTTCTCAACATGAATGATAACTTTGGAGGAATAGCCAGGTGCTTCATGGAAATGCTGCACTATTGTAGAAAGGTGGTTTCCAATCTCTCCTTGTACACCTGGTAAAAGAAGGCTTGTTGTCATGAGTTAGCACACTAAAGGCATTAGTTACAAAGGAAAATATAGGGTTAGCACCAAAAGACATCAAGCTAACTCAAAGTGCTGAGAAAATTAGGGCCTTTCTCCTCCCTTCAAAGATGATACTGGCTTCAAAACATTAAAAAAATATTCAGTACTAACATTTGTATTTGTGTTTTGATTACAACTGCCAGTGACTGACCTCCCATTATAAACAATGGGGCAAATGCCCCGGGTGCGAGCCTTTAGGACCCCGCGGAAGCTTTTCCGAGGCTCCCATTGGGGACGGAAACTGTGCTTCTGGAAAAATGGAAAGCAGTTTAGTTTAAAGCAGCTTGTGGTTGCATGAGGCTCTGTGAGCCACAGGTGAGTGAGAGAGGGCGGATTTCCACGTGGGGGGGCTGCAGCATTCCGTGGGGGGCACCATCTTGGACCTTTGCCACAGGGTGCAAGGCTGTCCGCCACTAACAACTGCTTTTAAGCACCCCACGCTACATCCCTATGCCACAATGAGAAAGTCTTAGGGCTCAGTCCTATCCAACTGCCCAGTGCCGATGCAACCTGGAGGTAAGGGAACATTTCCTTACCTTGAAGAGGCGTATCTGACTGTCCCCCACCAACAGGACGCAGAGCATGCCCCACTGGCATAGCTGCATCAGTGCTGGAAAGTTGGATAGGATTGGGCCCTCAGTGAAAAGCAGAGATTTTCAGTAAAATAATTCTCTCTAAAGACCCTGCAGCTAAAAAACAGCATAGAGAACATCCACAGACTTTCCCCCCCAAAATTACAAGATTTTCAAGATTACAAAATTACAAGAAAAATTATAAAACTGCCCAAAAGTACAGTAAGCAATAATTAGATTAATATGTATAGGGCTGCAGTTCTCAAACACTCAGGGGGTTTGAGAGAGTTTGAGGACTGCAGTAAGTCCTTGCAGGGAAGGGGAGGGAGGCAGTGCCCCTTAAGGGGGCACAGGCCAGGGCTGTCAGGCTGGGGTGTTCGGACGCCCCAGTTTGAATAGCTCTGACATAGGGAGTAAAATACCAATAGCTTGGCAACCTTTGAGGCCTAGGAGGTACCAAATTATTGGATATACCGGACTACAAGGAGGTGCTATCCTGTCTCAATGACCCCTACATTATATTGATAGGGTTGTGTAGTGCCAAATTCCCTTTCCAAGCTTGCTCTAGAGAACTTATGCCCACTTTCAGCTAATTAGTCTCCCTGGCTCAAACCCAGCTAGCTCTAGCAGTGTATAATACTACTGCTGAACACCTGCACCAGCACAAAGGTAACTAGTAGGTAGCTTGCCTGTGGAACTGCAGGCTTCTTCCTCCCAGTTCTCCAAGCAATGCTTGAGCGTGGCAGCCACGCACTAGTCTCCAGGAATCTTTGTTCACTATTTTGCCAGGCAGTCAGTTTTAGTAATTAGCCAGTTCATTACTCCGTTAATTAGTCCATGAGTCAGTCCACTAGTTCATAGTCCATTTGCCAGTCTATTGATCCGTTAGCCGATGAATCAGACAGTTTAGCTCTTGCTCTTTCTCCCTCCTAGCTCTCCTCATTCTACTACCCAGTCTCTCCAATCTCCAGGTGCTACTTTTATCGCTAAAGACCTTGTTGCCTCTAGTGGCTGCAGCTGTACTGCACACCCATCGCTGAAAGCCCAGGCTTTAACCCCATGTCTCCCAGATTCAACAGAGCAAAGGGCCACTGCAGACATCACATTCTATCTCCTCACAATATCTTCTGCGATTCCAATACAGGTTACTACTTACATTACCGCTGGGTCTCTGCTTAAATTAGCACCATGGTGCTTGGGTTGTCCCTAAGCAGCTTCCATGGCCTGTCTTAGTGATGCCATCACTGAGCCAGATTGAAAGTGAAAAGCTGAAGTAGTAAGTTAACTGTGCAAGCACTTACTTGAGAGTGAACTCCATTTAGCACAGTGGGACTTATGTCTGAGTAAACATATATAGGCTTTCACTGTTACAGGCAGAAACCTTCAGAAGCCGTTAAACTCTGTAATTTCTCTCTCAGACAGATGTAACTGTTTAGAACTTGCCCACACTGGCTGATTTTTCCTGTTCTTTGTTCTAGCAAATGCTTCTAATAGCTTCGACAATTGATGCAGACTCATGGCCAAATACATTTTTAGTCTTATTATCTTTGCGGTTATTCAAGTTTAAAATTTCATGGGCACACGAGAAATGTCGTTTTGCAATCTTAATGTATCATTACTAAAAAAGGAAACTTTCTTTTAATATGAATTCTCGGCTTGACACACATTGCGTCATAGCTGGAGCCATAAAGACAGAAAAAGCCACTAAATAATTCCGTCAACCTCAAATCTCTAGTTAATGGGGGGACAGACACACGACTTAGTAAATAATGCAATACATATATGAATTGAATCCGCAAACCTGGAGCACAAAGGCCTCAATCATTTCTGTCTAAAACACGACTGGCCACAGCTGATTTGACAGACGGCACATTTTCCCAGGAATATCTTTTGCACAGGCCTTACTGCTGTGATCATGAGACAAAAGTGCGTACTTAAATTATAGCTTTATGAGACATGTGACTTAGACTACCCACATCTGCTTGTTCAGAGTGCTGAACAGCTCTATTGATGGCTAGTATACTCTTTCCTTATTTATTCATATTAGTACTGATACCTGGCTTTTTAGCAAAGATTGGCTCCCTATAAAGGTATAATTTGAGACTTTGAATGAAAAGTGGGTATGTATCTGGATAAATATAAAATATATGAATCACAGTGTGATCCGTGTCTACTCAGAAGTAGTTTCATTGAGTTCAATGAGCTTACTCCCAAGACACTCCTAGGACTGCAAACTCTTACTCTTGGGGTCTGCCACAATTGCTTAACCTCATGTTGTGTGGATTTAAAAGGGTGAGCCTGTGTACACCAGATCATTAGTGTAATGAGCTAAAGTAAGACACAAATAAACAACAAAGAGCCTTCTTGTGCAGGAGAGGTATTCACTATGCGTTCTGTCCAGAAAAAAAAAAAAAGTGCAAGAATCATTTGGAGAGGGTGATGGAACCCCTTCTTATTTTTTAAAGCCAGCAAATCTACAAGATGGAGCAAGAGAGCTTGGCACTCTCCCTGGTTTAACTATGCTGCACTCTGTAGCCACTGAAAAAGTTAACAGATGACAGCTGCTGAACATGTGAAGGCAACAAATGTTATGTGACCAGAGATGACTGGCATGACATGTGCACCTTATGCAATCATGCTCCCAGCTATTTTAAAAAGTCCTGTGAAAAAGTCCTTTAAAAAGGAAAGTTGTTAGGAAAAAAAAACCTTCTCGAAAACAGATCTCATGAGCCGCCATTAAAAAAATTATCTATCGTAGGAATATTTATGAAGTATTACTTAAACCATTATGAAGTTATGATGTGTTATAAGTGTAAGGCACTGAATTTCCAACAATTCATTTTGATCTCTATACCACAAAGGCCCTTCTATGTGAGATAGTGAAAATGCTTTCATATTGAAAAAATATGGTACCCTGCCTTTCTAACCCTATAGCGACCACCAAGAAGGTTTGTAACTGTTATTAAAACAAGTCCCAATGCAGACATTTTAAAAACAGCTCCATGAAAATAACAAAATACATGATAAAAGAGAACAAAAGTACTGACCACATGTTTTAAAACCCCAAGAGACTATGCTGCTTGGGCCTCCCAAGGAATTGGGGTTTCATAAATTGACAGCCCAATCCTATGTATGTCTACTCAGAAGCAAGTCCCACTGAGCCCAATGGGACCTACTCCCAGGAAAGTATGTATATGATTGCAGCCTAAGGGCACAATCCTTATGTCAATGCTTTCCAGCGCTGACATAAGGACAATGAAGCTCCAGGGTAAGGGAACAAACATTCCCTTACGTTAGGGAGGACTCTGTGATTGACACCCAACTGCAGGATGCAGCACATGTCCCATTGGTACGGCTATGCCAGTGCTGGAAAACACTGACATAAGGGCTTTGGATTGTGCCCTAAGTGCCAGGACTTGGCCCTTGTACTTGCCAGACATACCTCATTAAGGGGTGGGATATGGAGCAAGGTCCCAAGTGACAAATGAAGAGAGCAGGCAGACTCATGTGGCAGACAGTTGTCTTTCATGATAGAGTCACTTTGGAAGCAAGTTATCTCTAGATAAATACACATCCAAACCTTAGCAAGGTGCCCCATGTGGCATAACCCCTGCACATGAGTACAGGGGGTACTCAGAAAGAGCACAGGGTAATGTGCATGTCTGAATATACAAGTCATGTCTGACCCTCCTTATATGGTCAAAACTAGCACATTATAATAAAAGTCTAGCTGAAGCCTAGTCTCTTGACATCCCATCTCTCAAAAGAGTTGGGATACTATAACTGGTCCAGAATAAGGTAGTTAAGAAGGTGAGATGTCATTTGTATACGTCTGATTGGATATAAGGATAGAATGAATGATAGTTAAGAAAATGAGCTGTGATTTAGAAAGTTCCTGAATCTTGCTTTGCAATGAACTTACTAGATAATCTTAAGCAAGTTTTTTCCATTCTTCCCCCTTCCTCCCCCCCCAAAGTCTGCAATACAGGCATCATAATATTGATTTTTTTAGGGTTATCATAAGGAGTACACGAGATAATATATGCAAATACTGAAAAGTGCTATATAAATGCCAAGTATTATTATTGTAAAGAATAAATTAGTTGAAGAAAAATGTAGAAGAAAATAATGCTTAGCCACTGGACCCCATTTGTGAAGTTTACCTGTCGTGAGTCCTCATGAAGTCCCAAGTCTTTGAAACGCCATTCTGGAAGACAAAAAGCCAAAATGATTAGCACAGAGTGCATGCCTTCAGTCTGTTCCCATATAAGCCATCAATACATACTACATACATATTATCCATTTTGATTAATTTATAATCTTATTATGGCGTATCTAGAATATTTGGACTTATTGCAGTGCTATGGGACAGAAGGGAACCAGTGAAGGAATGGAGGGAAACAGGAGCCGGAGAGAGAGAAGGTGAGGTTGGCCGGGCCCAGGAGCACCATTCTTTAGTAACTAGCAGCAGGGCTGGCCCAAGACCTCCTGATGACTGAGGTAGAGCAAATGTGGTTCCCCCTTACCCCATGGTGTGCCAGACTCTGCCTGGTGTGCCAGCCTCTGCTCCTCCCACTGTCTAATGTTTTAGTCCAGTGGTCCCATGGGGGGGTGGGGACATGATTGAGACATACAAAATTATGCAGGGGATGGACAGAGTGGATAGGGAGATGCTCTTTACACTCTCACATGACACCAGAACCAGGGGACATCCACTAAAATTGAGAGTTGGGAGAGTTAAAACAGACAAGAGAAAATATTTCTTTACTCAGTGTGTGGTTGGTCTGTGGAACTCCTTGCCACAGGATGTGGTGACGGCATCTGGCCTGGACGCCTTTAAAAGGGGATTGGACAAGTTTCTGGAGGAAAAATCCATTACGGGGTACAAGCCATGATGTGTATGTGCAACCTCCTGATTTTAGAAATGGGCTATCTCAGAAGGCCAGATGCAAGGGAGGGCACCAGGATGAGGTCTCTTGTATCTGGTGTGCTCCCTGGGGCATTTGGTGGGCCACTGTGAGATACAGGAAGCTGGACTAGATGGGCCTATGGCCTGATCCAGTGGGGCTGTTCTTATGTTCTTATGTCCCCTCTCCTGCCCTCCATAGTTCCTCTTCCTTTTCTCATTCAGGGAGTGGAAGGAGAAGGCGGGGGAGTGGAGACAGACAGAGATGGGCACCCATCACTAATCTGCTGCCTGTACTGTGACTGGCCACTATATTTCCTTGTGTTTTCAGCTGGTTTGTTCACATATTCAAGAATAATGCAGCACAATTTAAGGAGTCATGTAAACCTGAAGGCCAGTAAGGTATATTGCCAACACTGGAAATCAAGGATTTTGTTCTGTTTTGTAACAGCAGCACATTTGCTAAAGTTGGTCAATTCTATAACAACCATGGATGCCAGCAATGTATGAATGCCAGCAGTGTAATATCTTGTATTACGTATGAAGCTGCCTTACACTGAGCCAGACCACATGGTGTCCTTAGTCCATTAGGGTCTGCTCTGGCAAGGCACCCAGTGATCCTCATGGGACTCAAGCAGAGGTCTTTCCCAGCCCTGCTGCCCAAGATGAGGACGCTCCGTGGATATGTTGCTGGATGAGGCCCAGTGGCAGCTTTCTGAAAACACTTGACAGTAGAAAAAGAATGGCAAAGGAAGAATATGAGTTCCCGGCTGGGTAAGGTGCCATTCAGCAGAGGCAGGCCTGAAAGCTTAGCTAGCAGGACAACAGAGCCCAGAACAGTTGACAGGGATTAGAAAACTACCCCACTATCTTGGACAAAAATCTTCAGAGATCTACACATTTCATTAAGCTTCCCCCCTCCAGTAAAAACTGACAGAACTTGCAAATACGTATCAAGGAAGAAAAGTCTTTCATGGAATACATGCTGATAAGGAAACAGGATTCCCAAATGCTAATTTGTAGATGCAAATTAACCCATACAGGACACTGTTTTGAATAATAGTGGCCTGGCAACAGAGCTGTAAATAGGGAAGATCGTAAGGACCACCAGCCTTGGGTGCTCCATCAGGTAAGGGTGCATGATTGACCCCAGGCTCTGACCTTGTTACAGAGGAGGGTGCCAGGGTAGTCCTTTATGGGTCTGCCTTGGAACAGAGTCTTTATGATCAGTTCCAATGAATATCTTAGACACCATCCTTGCTCCTGCCCACGTCCATGGGTCCCTCTACTACAGCCTCCAAATTCTCCTTTGCATGCCCAACCCACTCTATTGATGTCAAAGCCATAGAATGTATTATGTATCCTTGGCCTTGATGCAGATGTGATTTTTCCATTAGAAGCAAGCCATACGCTTGTGCATGCTCTCCTTGAGTCACAATTTAATGAGGAACCAGGGCTCCAGATTTGAGCGGAAGCCCCCTCCCCCTGCATTTGGGTCCACAGCATGGTGGTAGACTGACAATACCACCACCATGAATGCTGACAATCATTGTTGGTGGACTGACAACAGCAGCAGCATTCTAACTGGTGGCTGCTACAATGCTACCGGGGACATTCCAGGGTAAAGAAAACATGACAGGAAGCAGTTGCTGCCTAGAATACTGAGAATGAAAGAGATTCATGCCTATTGCCACAGCAAGGGGAAAGAGTCCACCCAACTAGTAACTAGCTAGGCCTTATTCTCCCCAGGTTACCTGAGCAGTCAACAGCAACAGGACTCAGCAGCTACCCAGGGACATCTTGTGCTAGTGCCAGTCCTGTGAACAACTTCTTGGTTTTCAGCAAGCCATGGTTTGTGCTTGCCCTCCAAACCAGAATGGTAAACCAAGATCAAAATGTGGTTTAAAATCCTGGTTTAGAGGGCAAGCATAAACCACAGTTTGCCAGTTCTGATGTAACAGAAAACTAGGGTTTGAGACAAACCAGGAAATAACTGGTGAAATGGAGGAAATTGGGGGGGGGGGAGTGAGGAGGAAGTGTGTGAGCACAAAACTTACTTTTATAGCAACAAACTATGGCCTGGAAGATCAGAAATGTTGAGGCCAGCCTTAATCTCTTTTCAATGCCACTACAATCTCCCAATTTGCTCTATGCAGAGGCACAAACAGTGTTTCTGCAGGAGTGCTAATTAGCAGCCCTGCAGATTTGCAAGGTTGGGACTCACTGGCTACTGTGAACTAAACCTCAGCTATCTCTATTTTTACTTTTGTATTTGGGCTCTGGTAGTAGTGTGCAAGGGTGAGAGGAGAAAAGAAGAACCTCATGTCATTTTTCCTCACTCATCTCACTTTTCATGGTTACCCATTTGCCAGTGTTCTTCTGGGTCATCAAATTGCAGCTGTACCCACTTTTATTTGGTTGTATTGTATATGTTCGTGAAAAAGCTTCTTCGTTCTTTTGAGCGAATGGTCTTTTGATCCACCATCGCAAAGTCATGCACAGCATTATTCTGCTTATCCCTACTCATCTGATAATATGTTGGCAACCTTCAGTCTCGAAAGACTATGGTATCACGCTCTGAAAGGTGATTCTGGAATAGCGTCTAGTGTGGCTGAAAAGGCCAATTCGGGAGTGACAATCCCTTCCACACTGGGAGCAAGTGCAGTCTGTCCCTGGTCTGTCTCCCTGGCTATGGGCCTTCCTTCTTTGCCTCTTAGCCTCAGACTGTTGGCCAAGTGTCTCTTCAAACTGGGAAAGGCCATGCTGCACAGCCTGCCTCCAAGCGGGCTGCTCAGAGGCCAGGGTTTCCCACTTGTTGAGGTCCACTCCTAAGGCATGATTATCTATAAATAAATCCAATTTTACATGGTCAGCTTGCATCTGTTGAAATAAGGCCCTAAAACAAATGAAACAGACCAACATCCCATTGTTGGCAGTGGCAGAAACTCAAATGAGGCCCATTTGCTGCCACTGTCCTAGGGTAATGTAATTTGAATCCAACTATATGTGGCAGAGTTCCTATATAGCCAAATTCCTGGCTCCTTGCTAAGAGTCTAGTATGAAGGCTGCTAATTATTAATAGCAGGTAAATAGTTACCAATGGTTATACAGCATTGTGTACTCTACAGCACACTAAATTCAGTGTGCTTACTGTGATTTTATCTAGTAAAAGACAAGATTCAAGTACTGATTTATCTCTCTTCTGTTCTACAAACCTGTATGTTCACTGTATATGGAAGAGTCAAGAAGCTGGGGACTCAATCTAGCCTTCATGGAGTTCTTGTCAGGTCATAAACATAACCCCATAATTGCAACCCACATTATGCACCTAAAGTGCAATCCTAACCTCACGTGCCGTAAAGCATGTTTGCACCTCCTTGGGAGCAAGCGGTGTCAGCACATGGAGGTGCGCTGGAGCACACAGGCTGCATCCAGCCTCCGTGGCGACTTGCAGAGTGAGCCTTGCATTGGCTGAGCTTGGCCAACGCAAGGCTCTGGGGTGGATGGGCAGGAGGGAGGCATTCCGGGACAGGGGGAGGACAGGCTGAGGGCAGTTCCGGGGGCGGGTGGGCAGGGAACGGGAGGAGGGGCTGGGATCTGGCTGTTATGCTGGATTCCAACCCCCGTTCCCGAGCAGTGCGGATTGCGCAGTAAGTCACTTGCGAAGATCTCTCTCATCCTAATGCCCCGTGAGACACAAACTTCAAAATTGAAGTACATAAATGGGGGAGGGAGCACTCCTCAAAAGCTTTTGTTCTACTGGATCTGGAAAGGAGTAAGAACATAAGAACAGCCCCGCTGGATCAGGCCATAGGCCCATCTAGTCCAGTTTCCTGTATCTCACGGTGGCCCACCAAATGCCCCAGGGAACACACCAGATAACAAGAGACCTGCATCCTGGTGCCCTCCCTTGCAACTGATATAGCCCATTTCTAAAATCAGGTTTTAGATTTTAAAATCTAAAATTTAGAGTGAGCTCTAAAGAGCTCTTCACTTGCATACTGGCTTATGCACCAGTGAGACAGTGGGCAAAGCCAACGCTAATGGCCCTTTAGACATTGCTCAGCACAAAACAAAGTCCTTATTAGAAATAATGCAACAGCGAGGCTTATATATTTCCCACACCACAAGTAGTTGCAGCAGCCAAATGGCACCAGGCCAGTTGTCCACAATGCTAGTTATAGCCATGAAACCAAGCCACTGGAGTAGCCATCTTCTCAATAGAAACATACCCAAAGGTCTGTTTAACCCATTTTTGCCCAGCCCACAGCTGGAAACATTTGGTCCCTGTTCCGTAGATGCAACGTTGGGCAGAAATGGCTTAAATAAGCATGTTTTCACCTGCCTGTTGAAATGCCACCAGAGGTGCCACCAGGCTCAGGTTCAAAAATAAACACCAGAGGCTCTAAATCTCTCCAACCTACTCCCCAATTCAGCCACAGTGAGGGGCTCTTTTCTCTCCTCCCCTCTGGATGCAGTACACCATGATACTGTCCTGTACAACAGGTTCCCCCCCTTCTCTCCATACAGAAAGGTAAAGGTGCTAGTGAAAGGTATAGCTTTTTTAGATCTCCTTCCATTGCTGTAGCCCTCACAAAGAATAGATAGATGCAAGGGACCAGAAAAGACCAGATGCAAGGGAGGGCACCAGGACGCAGGTCTCTTGTTGTCTTGTGTGCTCCCTGGGGCATTGGGTGAGCCACTGTGAGATACAGGAAGCTGGACTAGATGGCCTGATCCAGCGGGGCTGTTCTTATGTTCTTACTACAAGTCTCAGTCAACGCCTTCAGCTTTACTGTACTTCTTTTTCTTTCACTGTGTAGACAAAGGGAAAAAAATGTACATATGCAGTACACACTTTGTACAAAGTGTACATACTTTGATCATGGTGTGGTGTATCCAGAGAGCTGGAGAAGGCAAGAAAAAGAAATCACCACCACCCTGGCAGTAAGTACTGTATGAACCAGGTTGTCACATTACCCAGGATCAGTAGGTTTTTCCCATAATTTAGGCATCCTAAGCAGTGCTTTTTGCTTTGGGTTGCCAACTTTCATTACAAAAGGTGCTCTATCTGCTCTAGATGCGAGCCAAAATGTGCAGTAAGTATTCTACATGATCACACAGTGAGAGGAGCCGACTCCTACCTTCTGTTCTTTTAGCCAACGGAGGTAGACAGAGCTCTGATTGACATGCAATACAAGACTTTTGCTACCTCTCACCTGCCACTTAAAAATGTGTCACATTACAGGGCTATTGTAAGTTTTTCCTTCTTTACGATAAGCTCCCCAACCTGTAATATTGGCAAAATGGATTGTTTTGGCTTTTACAAAGGCAATATTAAAATGTTTAAAAACAAAAAAAGTTTTAAAATATGAAATAAGACCTGAAATGGAAAGAACATGAGCTCCTGTGTTTGCAGATACCTGCAGAGTAGGCAGGTACTATCCTAGGCAGATACTGCTGCCCAATCACAGATATGAGCCCAGCACAACTGAAATCCTGGACTTGTATTATATGACAGTTTTTACTTCTGCTCCAGTGGCAGCTATTTTTCCCCAGAAAAATCCTGGGAAAATCCACAGTGCCCCTGTGAGCTTGCCTCGACACCCTGGGGTGCTGCAGTGCACAGTTTGGGAAACAATAGTTTAGGTCAGTGGTTCTCAAACCTTTTAGCATCAGGACCTATAAAAAAAAAAGTTTCACTTTACCAGCCATTCAAGCCTCTGTGGCTATAATGGTGATAAGGCAGCACTGCTCCCCCCCCAAAAAAGCAGGTTGTTTCACACTTGATGCATATAGCCCAGTGGTTCTCACTCATTTAGCACTTTTAGACCTACTTTTTAGGATCTGTCAGGACCCACTGGAAGTGATGTCATGACCAGAAGTGACATCATCAAGCAGGGCAGTTTGTAACAATCCTAGGCTGCAATCCTACCCAAACTTACCCAGTAGTAAGTCCCATTCACTATCATTGTTAAAAGGAATATGCATAGTAGCTTATTAAAAGTACAGATCTGTAACATTTCCCCCAAATGATTGAGACCTGCTGGTGGTCCCTGGACCCAAAGTTTGAGAACTACTGATTTAGATTATCATCTCCAATGATTCATGTGAGGTGCTTTTTAGGATCTAATGGTGTGCTCAAAAATGGGTGGGGCAACTGCTTTGTAGTGGAGATGGGCTGCTTTGGGGTCCCAACATGCCTTGGACTGGAGAGATGTGTGAGCAAAAAGTAAAGGGGGAAATAGAGAGCCCCCTCTTGACAATGCAGGTCATCCTGGCATCTAGCAGTGATGCCTCTGGAGACAGGCAGGCATGTTCAAAGATTCTGTACAAAGTGGCACATGGTATGCTGCAGGTTGGCCACCCTGCTTTATAGCAACGGAACTGTAGAGGCAAAAGAATTACTGCAATACTAAGGGAACTGTGACCAGGGTATGTTTGGGAACCATTGAACTAAACCATGGTTTAGATTTTTATGAATGAACTGCAGCAAGCATAGGGCTCACACAATCCTCCCCTATATACAAGCTTTTGCTTTCATTAAGAATAACTCTGTTCTGAACTATGTACAGACTCAGGGAACTGTGGTTTCTTAACTAGTCAAAGATGCAACAAACCAGGATCCTTCAGTGTTCTGACATCCTGGTTTGTTGTAACAGCAATTAGACCACAAATTGCAGTTCCCCATACATTACACAGAACTGATCTGTTCTAAAAGTGAAAGCATCTGTCTTCTCTCTCCTTCTCTTCCGCATGCTGAAGAAGGGATGAAGAAAACCTGTTCACAATCATCTAAACTTTATGTTATCATACCTGCATAACTCAGCCTTGATCATATACTGGGCCAGAGCAGGTCAATTCTAGAAAATATATATATTCATTATATACTATAGGAAAAAATGTATGTAGTGGTAAGTGGTGGTGAACCCTTGATCTAATCCATGGGTTATATACTGACTGAACTGGACCTATGCCACTCAGGGTTTATAAGAAAATAATCTTGTCTTGGGAAGTAATACCTTTTTAAGCAGATAACCTACAAAGCAGCGGTACATCACAACTTTGATTGTAGAAGATACCAGGTCCAATCTCTGGCATCTCCAGTAAAAAAGATCTCAGGCAGCAGGTTGGGGGGACAGGACAGAAAATCTGTACATCCTGAAGTGCTGTTGCCAATCCAAATACTAGATGGTTTCACACAGTGTAGATCAGGGGTGTCAAACATAAGGCCCAGGGGCCGGATGCGGCCCGCTGAAGCTTTTTATCCGGCCCTCAGGCTCTCCGCTGCTGAGCAGTGCTGAGGTGTTACTGCTAAAAGGACAGCCCCCACGAAAATTGGGCTCTCCCATATCTTGAAATATGATCAAGATTTGGGTGTTTTCTCTTCTGTCATTTGTAGTTAATTAATTCCTAAGTGAGAAAAAGTGCTTATTTTTGGTCATGAGTTGTTTAATGACATCACTTCCTGCCTAACGACATCACTTCCGGCCCTCAGCAGGTATCATGAATGCCATTTGGCCCTCGGTACGAAATGAGTTTGACACCCCTGGTATAGATGGCTTCACATCTCCATACATTACAGTTAAGGTAAGCCTTGATCTCCAGATAGATGATGATGCGCTGGCAATGGAGAGCTGAACTTCTGAACAGAAGCAACAGAAAGAAACAGAGGGAAGCACAGAGATTGTGTGGACTGGCTGGCTGGCTGGGTGAATGCTTAACCAGAATACTTCCATACATGAATCTTTTGTCCTTTCTGTTCTTGCACTGCTGCACTTTCCGCTCCCATCACGTAAAAATGCGGTTTTGTTTACCCTTCTTCCATTTTAGCTTAATGGAAATTGATTTCACATCTACAGTGGTTTCCAAGAGAGGACGAATTGGGATTTCATAATTTGATGGCGACCGCGGGTTTGGTATGTTTCTTTTTTTTTTTTTTTTGCAAACTGCATTATTAATGTCAGTTACTGTCATGCAAAGTCAATAGCTAGCCTCTCCAGCGATTACAGCAATGCCCCAGCACGCTCTGTACCTCTAGGTCAATCTGAACTTGGCATGGTTCGTTCGGGTGCATTTCCATTTGCATGCCTTAACCTTAACATTGTTTTAATTAGCTCTGCTCAGGGGGAATTGTTTTTAGTATCACTTCAAGTATGGCATTTTGTAAATAAAATAACAAGGAAGGAAAAACAAAGCTTCACTTTCATTGTCAATCACAAAACCATAGGGGATTTTGAAAGGTGATGCAGAGCCAATTCTCCTTGTGATATTGTGAAATAGGAATTATCAACATAAATTGTGCATCGCAGGACAGAGGCAGCACGTCTGGGCTTGTACAGAAGTCTGTGTAACAAACTGAAATGATCTCCTTTCTACACATCATTCAGGAACAGGGCATTCAAATACCTCCTGAAGTTGGGGGGGGGGGGGGAGGTTTGCTGTCTTTTCAAGAGACATTGCCTAAACAAGCTCATATGGTGCCATGCAGTGGAGAGAATGTTGGACTTCAACTGAGGACACCTGGATTCAAATTCCTGCCCAGCCATAAGCTTACATAATGCTGACATCTTCCAACCTAATCAACTTATAGGTTGCTGAGAGAATAAACTGAAACAATCCCCACAAATACAGGCTTGTCCTAATGCTGTGAATCCTGGTGTCCATGAGAGCTCTGGGGTGCCAAGCACCTCCCAAATTTCTCAATTTAATGCAGTGTCAGAGCAAAACTAAACATTATGGTCTATAAGGTTCCAGTGAAAGCCACATCTCCATACCTAGTTCTCCCTCTAGTTCAGGGGTCAGCAACCTTAAAGAGCCATTTGGTCCCATTTTCCAGAGGAAAAAAAACCTCGGGAGCCACAAAAACCTTTTGACATCTAAAATGAAGATAACACTGCATTTTTTTTACCTTTATGCTCTTATAGGTCCCATTTTTATAATGTAGACCCCTCTTGTAGCTTTTAGTTAGTTTTGTCATACATTCCTGTCCTGTGTTTTCAGATGCCTGGTTCTCTATGGTGTTTTGTCTGATTCCAAGGCCATTCTCTGCCTGGAGAATTATGCCCACTTTAAGCAAATTAGCTCCCCTTCTTTCCCCCAACAAATGACCCTGGTTCTGCCCTACAGTCCTGCTGGACCCCACCTCCAGGGTAGCTTGCCTGTTCAACCTGCAGAGGTCCTCTCTCCTGCCAGCAGCCTCCCACCACTACAGCAGCCCCTTGGTCCTCAGCAGGTCTTGGGCACAGCAGCCACACTTCAGACTCCAGTGTCTCCAGCAGTCCATTAGTCACAAAGTCAGTCAGAGTATCCAGGGCAGAGTCCAAAGTCAATTAGCCAAGTCACAGTCCAAGGTCAGATTCCAAAGTAAGTCAGTCAAATCAGTCAGAGTATCCAAGTCAAAGTCAATAAGCCAAGTCAGTCTCCTGTCCAGCCTGCACTCCTCTACAACCCACACCCCCTTCCTGCCTCAGGTGCTCCTTATATCCCTGAGGGCCCTATTGCCTTCAAGTGGCTGCAGCTGTGCAGCACACTCTGCTGGATGCCCAGGTCTTACCCTTAAAGGGGCCACTGCTGACATCACATCTACCTCCTCACCAGATCTTCCAGGATTCCAACGCATATGGCAGTTATGACATCTGCTTATCTTACATGGATACTAAAGAACTCCCCCCCACCTTCCAGAGGCACCCTGCTGGAAGGAAAAAAGGACACAGACTCCAGAGGTGGGGAAGAGAAGAAGCCAGAGCTGGGGGGAAGGTGGGGGGGGCAGCCACAGGCCAGCTTCTGCCCTGCCTGCCTGCCCTCCCTCACTCAGGCTGCAACCCTCTCCACACTATCCTGGGAGTAAGCCCCATTGACTACAATGGGACTTCTGAGCAGACAACTTGGTTGGAGCTCTCAGGTTGCAGTCCTCTCCACACTTTCCTGGGAGGAAGCCTCACTGACTACTTGTGAGTAGACCTGCATAGGAGGGGGCTGAGGCTGCAGCCCTCCACACCTTCCTGGGAGGAAGCCCCACTGACTACAGCGGGGCTTACTTGTGAGTAGACCTGCATAGGAGGGGGCTGAGGCTACAGCCTTCCACACCTTCCTGGGAGTAGCCCAGGGACTACAGCGGGGCTTGCTTGTGAACAGACCTGCCAGGCGTGGGCTCCCACTCACCCGTCCTTGCACTTGGCCTTGAGCAAGCTCCAAGGCTGCCATCCCAGGCACCCTTTCCTGGGAGTAAGCTTCATCTCCTGTAATGGGGCTTACAACTGAGTAGACACACACAGGAGCAGGCTCCAAGGCTGCCATCCCAGGCACCCCTTCCTGGGAGTAAGCTTCATCCGATGTAATGGGGCTTACTACTGAGTAGACACACAGGATGTCTCCTCTGCTGTGGAGGAAAAGCCTCTCCTTGCACTGAGTGGGGACCTGCAAGGGCTCGCAATGGCTGAGGAGGAGGGCTTCCTGCTGGAGAGCTGGGGAAGGGAAAAACAGGGAGTTTAAGCCTGCAGAGCGGGCAAAATTGAAAAGGGAAACCAATGTGGGGCAGGTGGGGGTGAAGGGAGAGGAGGGCAGTGAGCTCAGGGGGCTGAGGGAAGCAGCCTGCCCTCCCAACACAGGTGCCTCCTGTCATCCCCTTTGCCACTTTCACCCGGAGGAGCCGCAGCAGACAGCTGAAAGAGCCGCATGCGGCTCCAGAGCGGTGGGTTGCCGATCCCTGCTCTAGTTAAACTTACCCAGTTATGAGGTGTGAGCATGCTGGGAGTTTCCACACCCACTTCAGCAACAATCAACGTTGCAGAGCAGGTGTGATGATGCGCTGTGCTGAGTTTCATTAAAAACTGTGAAAGCTCAGATATGTCAACAAAGACATATCCTCCACTTGCTGATCACGGTCCTTGCCATTCTGGCAATGGCATGTCAGAGCACAGCATAAAGTTATAACACAAGATAATGAAAAGCACATTCCTAAACATGTTTACTCAGGAGCAAGTCCTCCTGACTTCAATAGACTTACTTCCTCATAGGTATACTAAATATTGCAATCATAGCCAACTACTGGCAAACTATATTCAACAATCTATCTTAAAACAGCAGAAGTCATGGCTATGTTGAATAAGCTACCACCATTGGTTTTAATTAGGCTGAGAGCCTGCATAAAAACCCCCGAAAGATTGCCACTGGCCAAGGTAACCGAGTTGTTAAGACCCTTAATTATGAAGCAAGACAGTGCATCAGTGCTGGCTGGTTCTAGCAGAAAGTAAGGTTCAGCATCTCATCTTCAGCAGTGTTGAACTTTTAAAGAGCCAAATTAATAATTTTTACCAGCATAGCATAGAGAGCTCTATAAGGGACCAGATGTCTGGGGTAAAAACAGTTCCTGCCTTTTCTAGAATGCTCCATTCTGGAAAAAAAAAAATCAATGGGAGGTGCTGAGGTCCCACAAAGGTAGACCCAACACACAAGTCCATTTGACAACAGAATTAAATCTGTACCTTAAAATCAGCTGTTTTTTCTTGACCAAATAGTTTTTTTTTAATTATGTATAGCACACACACACACAGAGTACAGAAAAATAAAATTAATACAGGATATGAGTGTAAACTTCTCTTCACCCAATAATCACCTGAAAAAGGAACACAACCTGAGATCACACATTGTAAATTTTACAAACCGTAACCATTCTAGTCTTCAAAGTGAGGCCTATACTTTGTCAGGAGGTGGTAATGAAACTGCACCCAGATGGCAATGGCAACAGAGTTTAGTGTTCAAAGGTGCCACTTTTTTCCACCCTTAAGGAGGTAAAACAAACATCTGAGAACACGTTCGCTTATTCAACTGTTAATGTGACACCTGGACCAGGCCACTGTGTTCATTTCATACCCATCAGCTCCCAGGACAGGTATGTTAAAATATCTGTGGCACTAGTTTACTTTTCTCTTATTTTTAGGGCAATGTTATGAGGTTCTGTCCAGGCCTACAGAGCTTGCGTCCTGAGTACACGTCTGTACTGCAGCGAGTCATGGACTCTTCGCTCACAACAGGAGAGGAAACTGAATGCTTTCCACATGCGCTGCCTCCGACGCATCCTCGGCATCACCTGGCAGGACAAAGTTCCAAACAACACAGTCCTGGAACGTGCTGGAATCCCTAGCATGTATTCACTGCTGAAACAGAGACGCCTGCGTTGGCTTGGTCATGTCGTGAGAATGGATGATGGCCGGATCCCAAAGGATCTCCTCTATGGAGAACTCGTGCAAGGAAAGCGCCCTACAGGTAGACCACAGCTGCGATACAAGGACATCTGCAAGAGGGATCTGAAGGCCTTAGGGATGGACCTCAACAAGTGGGAAACCCTGGCCTCTGAGCGGCCCGCTTGGAGGCAGGCTGTGCAGCATGGCCTTTCCCAGTTTGAAGAGACACTTGGCCAACAGTCTGAGGCAAAGAGGTAAAGAAGGAAGGCCCATAGCCAGGGAGACAGACCAGGGACAGACTGCACTTGCTCCCAGTGTGGAAGGGATTGTCACTCCCGAATCAGCCTTTTCAGCCACACTAGACGCTGTTCCAGAACCACCTTTCAGAGCGCGATACCATAGTCTTTCGAGACTGAAGGTTGCCAACCCACAGTTATGAGGTTGCTTGTCAGGATGCAAACTGGAACACACTGATAAGTTCTCAATTCATTGTCCGACAGTAAAGCTGTTGCCACAGAGTTCCACAAAGTTCTTTCAGCCAGTGAATTGACATTGATCAGATAGACTTGGGTTCAAATCTCCAGTGAGCTACCAACATTACTGGGGTGACCTTGGGCCAGTCACCATCTCACAGCTTAATGCATCTCACAGAGTGGTTTCGAGGATAAAATGGGACAGCCCTGCATGCACACTGCTCTAAGCTCTTTGGACAAATGGCAGGATATAAATGCGATTAGACAAAATAAATACTGCAAGACGCACTATCATGCAAAGGAGCTGTATACTATCGCAAAGGCCCACCCATTTCCTGAAGAAAGCATACAGTAGTATATTGAAATCAATACCTGAAAGGGTGTGACTGTATTGCTGGCAGTAAGAAACCTGATAGTTTTGGAGTTTTAAATTATGACTTTTCTTGCTAACTTCAGTTTACTGCCAGGTCAGCAATTAAATGAAGGTTATAACCTGGGATACAGATGTGAGACAAGCACCGACACAAATCGATTCCAGAAAGGCAACTTCTGTCTTAGTGCTTTAGGTTTTTAACACACAAATGAGCTAAAGACAGTCATAATACTACCTAGTGTAACGATCAATTTTTAAAAAAATAAAATTTAAAAATAGCCCCAACCCCTACTTTGTAATTAACATTTTATTGTAAGTTTCTAACATTACAATAAAGATAATGACCTTTTCATCTCTCCCTTAAATTCAAAATACAAGCAACCACATAAGAAGCAGGAGTAAACACACCATGTTGCAGGGATAAAATATAGGCTATGATGGCATGCACAATTCAAAAACAAGCCAGCTGTATAGTGGAAACTCTCCAGATGATCAACCTCTCATTTTACCAACTTCTTTCCCCCTATATATATATGGTCTCATGTGTCATGAATTGCTTCGGAAAGGAAGATGCCACAGGGAAACTTCTCAGTATCAGGACTTCTAATCAATCTATAAAAACTTGCTCCAAATTCCCCCAAGTTCATTGAAGTTTCCTTTCCTCACAGAGGCTACCCACTCATGCACCTCCTACTCAAGTACTTCCTAAACCCACTCACTGTCCATGGGTGGGTGGACTTTTGATTAAGCACTTGACCACAAAGAAAGTTCTCAGGAGTGAAGCCTCCAGGGAGAAGCCCACTTGGGAGACACCCCATTCCAAGAGCGCATGAATTGCAGTTACTTGATAGGTATACTTCATACATGCTGTATGAAGACAGAGAGAGAGAGAGAGCGCAGAGAGTGGGTATGGTGTTTAGCATGCTAGACTACGCCTGGGAAGATGAGGGTTCACATCACCACAATAAAGCCCTGGTAGTTTTCTCTGATCCATGAAGCTCACTGGGTACCCTTGGGCCAATCACTTCCTCTCAGAGTTGCTGTGAAGATGGGGGGTTGGGAGGGAGGAGAAGGTGTATATATATTCATAAAGGAATTGCAAAAGATTGCTGGCTCTAATTTTGGGTCCTTCCATACATACAAGTGTCCTTATAGTGTCACCATAGATAGTTGAGTATATGTTGATCTCATAGATAAGGGACTGGAGCTGTGGTGAAAAGCAGAAATGGTTGAAAAGTGGAACCTGGTGGTTTTCTTAGTCTACAAATGTTGCTTCCAATACTTTTTTAGCAAGCAAATTGCAAATGCCAATTTTATCTTGCCAATTCCTGCTGTCACATAAAGATTTCTGCAACAGACTCTCATTAATGCCTTCGGGCATGGGAACAGGCCCAGAGCAAAAGTTGCTGTGCGCGCGCACTCTCTCTCTCTCTCTCTCTCTCTCTCTCACACACACACACACACACACACACACACACTCACTCACTCTAAAACAGTTTGAATCACCATGTCATATAGAAATCAACATGGGGGAGGGCAATTTTAGCCTTTAGACCAACAGAGAGAGATTGATAGAGCATGCGTTGAATGAATGACTTCTGGGTATAATTGAAATGCGTTGAAAGAGCGGAACATCGAAAAACCAACTGTCAGAAAGAAAGCAATACCTGTATTTCATCAAGGTGAGAGGATGCCCAGCCCAATCTAGCTCTTTGCTGAACCACTTCCTTTCCAACTTCCTTTCTAATCTTCCAATATTACAACAGTAGAGGTAACTAGGAAGAGGGCAGATGGGCAACCTGAACAGCAGTGCTAAAGATCACGCAACTGACTGACAGTAATTCAGATGAACTCACCACAGATACTCAAATATAAATCAATCTCACAGATAAGTCAAGGACACGTTCTGGGCCAAATACAATTGAATTTTCTATGACCCTCTATAACTTAGGGTGTGTGTGTGTGTGTGAAATTCTTTTTAAAATGACTTATCTGTTCTGAGGCAGCAGCAAAGTCAAAAAGAGAAAAAGGAGCTAGTTTACCCTCTTTTCCAAACCGGAAGGGAGATGAAGTGGCTTATGGGAGTTGTAGGCTTTGTGAGGTATATAGTGCTGCTTCTGAACAATTACTGGTAAATAAAATAACTCCTTTCCCCCCCCCCCGCCCGTGTCCTGCTTCTCAGCCCAGTCACATCCCCACCTCACCAAGAAGTTGCTCTTAGAAGCTTCACCCAACTCGTGTATGAGTTGACCCATGTTTTCAGGATCAATTTTAAGGCTTAAATTTTTTGACATATACACTAGTACAGTGGTTCCCAAACTGTGGGTCAGGACCCACTTGGTGGGTCGCGAACCAATTTCAGGTGGGTCCCCATTCATTACAGTATTTTATTTTTAATTTATTAGACTTGATGCTACCATGGTATGTGACTGCATTTGGGGAGATGTTACAGATCTATACTTCTAATAGACTACCCTGCATATGATTTTAACAATTATAGTCAATGGAGCTTACTCCTGGGTATGTGTGGGTAGGATTGCAGCCTAGGATTGTTAAAAATTTTCTTGCTCAATGATGTCACTTCCTTTCATGAACACTTCTGGTGTGTCCTGACAGATTCTGTTTCTAAAAAGTGGGTCCCAGCTTGAAAAGTGTGAGAACCACTGCACTCATATATACGGTAAAATATTTGTTTTGTTTACTACATTTACGTAGTACCACCAAAGTACTCAAGGCAGTTTACAATTTAAAAATAATGGCTAAGAGCCATGATATAAAAGGAGCTGTTTTATGGCTGTCTTCTGTTTTTGTACATTGCCCTGCTATTGTTGATGACAGGCATGTATAAATTTGTTAAACAAACACATAGAAAGGGATGGGAAGGTAGTAGTGTAGCTAGAGAAGGGCAAAACGGTAAGTATTGCAGGTGCTGCAATGCGCCATGTAAGCGGCCTCTCCCACTCGCTGTTGGGGCCATTCCAGGCAGCAACGGCAAAGCACAGGTGCTCACCAAACCAAATGACACCTCCTGTGCATTACTGTCACTGCCTGGAATGGCTCAGACGGCGAGTGGGTGGGGCCGCTTTCACAGCATGTTGTGGAGCCTGAAGTACTTATCATTTTGTCCCCGTCCCCCCAGCAACACTACCGTGGGAAGGGAAAAGGAAAACCAGTGAATTCAAGGTACCAGCTCTTCATAATGAAACTGCAAGAAAACAATTCTGGGATGTGAAGAGCCAAATGGTGGACAGTTCCAACAGAGTCAGTGTAAGGGGTCTCGCTGGCCCATCTCTTCCTCTAACTCAAACCAGACAGAATGGTTGCCGATTATTATGGAATATTTTATTTTCTGCATTGAATAATTAAGCACATTTACAAGACGATAAGTGAAAAGTCAGACACCTGCCTGCTCAGAGGAACCAGCAGAGCGACACCACTGAAAGTTCCTCATTGACCCTGTGCTTCCAGCCAAATGCAGCAAAGTGCCCAGTGAGGGTGGAGGAAGGGGAGGGAGAACAATGGCATGACTCTGGGCAGCACAGCTGGCAGGATTTTTTGTTTGTCATGCAAAACAAGCATGCAGGAGCAGGAGCAGTCTATCTGAGCAGTGAGAACTATGAAGTTCAGCAGTTCTTAAGGGTCCAGAATAATTCATGGTGTACTTCAGTGCTAGTTCTGGAGGGAAAGGGGTGTAAAAGATTATACTCCGTCTCATCCCCCCTCACAGCATAAAATTAACAAGTAATGACATGTTGAAGGCGTTGACACAAATGCAATAATGTCTTTGCTACAACATGAAGACTGAAGCTGAAGGGGCAGAGCATTACTGTGCTCAAATACATCCCTGTGCAGCAACCTTTCCAATCTTTTAAAAGAAAAATAAGGGAGAAGGAAATAGATGGAGAATGAAACAGTGTGCGTGTGCGTGTGCGCGTGAGAGAGAGAGAGAGAGAGAGAGAGAGAGAGACTAAAACAGTGTATATTAGCAGATAACTTTCACCTTTGAAAAGACAAAATAACTGCACCGTCTCTTTAAAATATCTTCATTTTTAAAAATGAGAATTGCAGGCATTGTTAACAAGCAGCCCTTCCATTACTGTCTCATAACTATTACTGCCAAAGCAATGGCAGTTTGGTGCTCAGCCTCCTCAGAGTCCCAGAAAAGCCAGTTACCACTCAAGTGACTTGCAAGCCAGTAAAACAACCTGATGGGGAACAACAGCAGGGGTTAATGGAAGGCAAGGTTTAGAAGCAATCTTTCGTTTGTGCCCCAAGACTTTCTCACAGAACCTGCTTACAAAAACACACAAGGACCTTTCATCTTCCTGAACCTTATTTAAAAAAAAAAAACAATAGAAAAATGACAGATGCTACCAACTGACAGTTGGCCATCTTTTTCTTTCCAAACTTTGGACACACAAAAATACGTATTTAAAAGCATAGTGTTTCAGTCAAGTTTGCATGGTGCCAAACAAAACAGGATGTGAGCAAGTTGGTTGATTTACATCAGGGGTGCTCAAACTTTCAACTTTAGGGATGCTGGACCTTTAACAAGTGTATAGAAGAGGGAATTTCAGCAGGTGCAGCTTGTCATCTATGGGATCTATGGGATGACAAGTTGCACCTGCTGAAATTCTCTCTTCTATACACTTGTTAAAGGTCCAGCATCCCTAAAGTTGAAAGTTTGAGCACCCCTGATTTACATTAATTGTGGGTAAGGGCTTTCAGATCAAGACCCAGTAGACTCCTGTACCTAGAAGGGAAAGTTTACTCATGCATGTTTAATCATGACAATGAGCATCAAGTAATGCAAGGAGAGCCCTGCTGAATCAAAGTAGAGATCTCGGATGCTGGACTCCCCAGTGGACGGCCAGCCAGCTAGATGTTCTGAGGCTTCTGAAGGAGGGTAAGCAGGCAACAGCCTGCCCCTACTATACTATTTGCCCCCCCAGCAACTGGTATTCAAAGGAGTATAACTCTTTAGCCATCATGACTAAATAGCTGTTGATAGACATACATTTGTCCACAGATGACTTGCAGGTATGTGCAAAACTCAGATGCCTCAAACACAATAGCTTTGCAAGAGTGGCCTACACGGTCAGCAGAATGCACTCTATTTACTCCAGACTACAGTTTATCGAGCTATAACCTTCTTTCTTTAAACAGGTGTACACATTTGGTGCCTGTTGCATATATGCAACATTGGGCAGAAATGGCTTAAGTGCATGTACACAGCTGCATTTTATTTTATTTTTTTGTTAAATATTATGTACCAGAAGGCCAGTCTAGATATGAACATTGCCTTTGTTGCCGTCTCATACTAGATTCTGCCCCAAGGCTCCACGTTGATCAAGGATGAAAGCTCCCTTGAGTGCCAAGAAGGTCCTTCCCTCCCAAGTCAAAGAACAGTGGGGTAGAGGGGAATGAAGAGAGAATCCAGATCTGGACAGCCACAGAGGAAATGTTATAGGAAACTGTAGCCATTTGAATTGCCCCCTCACAAGTACTACTGCACAAAGGAAAGACAAGCATTCATTGGTGTAGAATGTGCAAGTCTTAGAGTTACGAGCTCCCTCCCATGGGACGGTTGTCTAACCTTAATTCCTCACTCCTCCTAGCCTTTCTGAGTGCTGAAAAACCCTTCTTGCTCTGAAGGGCTTTTGAACAGGGATTTAAATTCCTATTTGTCTTGATGGTTTTTGTTTTTATTTTGCTGTTTTGCATACATTTTAAGATTCTTTTTATGGGTCAGTTTTTTTCTTTGTTAGCTGCTAGACCAGTGTTTCTCAAACTGTGGGTCGAGATCCACTAGGTGGGTTGCGATCCAATTTCAAGTAGATCCCTATACATTTCAATGTGTATTTTATTTTTAATATATTAGACTTGATGCTCCCATGGCATGTGACTGAATTTGGGGAAATGCTGCAGATCTGTAAGTTACTATGTATATGCTTTTAACAAGGATCGTCAATGGGGCTTACTGCTGGTTAAGTATGGATAGGAATGCATACATGAAGTGGTGTTGGCAACCTACAAAGTGAAGAACCTAGATCAGTGATGGTGAACCTAAGACACATGTGAGCTGGCCTGAATGCCTTTAAAAGGGAATTGGACAAATTCTGGAGTAAAAGTTCATCATGGGTTACAAGCTGTGATAGGTATGTGCAAAGTAGGCTACCTAGATTTTCAAAGCAGGCTACCTCAGAATGCCAAATGAAAGGGAGAACACCAGGATACAGGTCTCTGGCCACTCTCCCACTGTGAGATGCAGGAAGCTGGACTAGATGGGCCCTTGGGCTGATCCAGCAGGCTTCTTCTCATGTTCTTAAAAGGTGACATGCCACAACATTTTGGGTGACACACCAGCATTCACCAACACCCAACAACAATTGAGTTTGTTTTTCATTTTTGTAATTATTTGATGTTTCTTTACACAATACGTAGCACCATACATGTTTGGACTGTATTTTTTTAAAAAAATAAATTAATATGTAAAGTACTAAAATGAAAAAGTATTGTTTTCCCTGAGGGCTGGAGATAAGAATAGGCCCTCAGTTTGGCTGTACTTGTCGTAAGAGGCGACTGAACAGCCACCGGGTAGATGGGACTCTTTAGCCTGGGAAGGCAGCTCATCTGAGAGAAGGAAAACTCTGATCCCAAACCTCCACTGCCTTGTGGCTACATCCAGTTATGGAAAAGGCTTCAGGAGTCAACCTCGAGGCAAAATCCGGAGCCGGAGTCCCTGAGGCAGTTCATGGCTGAACACAGTCACGTTCTGGCAACTCCTGCGACATCGCTGGAACCAACCGTATTGGCTTCTGCCTTTCCATTGGACCATTTCAGCGACTTGGAGAGGGGGGATTTGCTGCATGGGTAACAGTCTATCCTCCATATCTACTTTACCCAGGCTTCGTGCACTGGAGAGGACACTCTGTTCCAGAACACTATTCAGAGTGCGATACCATAGTCTTCCAAGACTGAAGGATGCCAACAACAGTTTCTCTTGTGTGTGTGTGTGTGTGTGTGTGTGTGTGTGTGTGTGTGTGTGTGTGTGAGAGAGAGAGAGAGAGAGAGAGAGAGACAGACAGACAGACAGACAGACAGACATGTCAGCAAAATCAAGTTAGGCAATTTTTGACATGCCAAACCCAAAATGTTTGCAGACATTGACCTAGATCCAATTTGGGCACACACAGAAATTGCAGTTGTGGCTATGAGGTTCAGGCTCCCCAAGAGAGGTTCTAAGTATTGCATAGAAGGGTAAAGGTGAAGCTACTCCTGCATTGCCAACACTGTAATAGATTGAGCAAACTATTCCTTCTGGGCATAGCAAAGAACATCAAATTTAGATAGGTTAGAAGGCAGAATCTGCCACCCAGAAAATGCTCAAAAGGCACACCCAAAACTTCTCTACTTAAAAATGTCTGTTCTATCAGAATCTGACAAGACGCCTCATCTGAGAATTGCAAAAATTAGAAACTTCTTTCTGTAGCACTAGGAACATTCTGTTCTTAAATATTTATAACATGAATATGATGGGAGTAAGTCCCTCTACTCTATCAGGAGCACTTGGTGTCTAAACATTGAGAACTTGAAGCGTAAACCCAGTTTGCCTTCAGTGGACAAATGAGCTTATACCCAATCCATTCCAGGTTTTAACTGGAGCGGATGAGGTTGTAAGTAGGGTGACCAGATGCAGAGGAAGACAGGGCTCCTGTGTCTTCAGTAACAGGCAGCTACAGCTCATCATACATGGGAGGGATAAGACAGACCTGCAAAATCCCCTCCTTTGCATAGTTATTAAAGGTGCAGGTGTCTTGCAATCTTTTGCCACTAAGTGACGAGTTGTAAAACCACCACAGTAGGCTCGTTTTGTCTTTTGTTTTTGATGATTCGAAATTTCTGTCCAAGCCAGATTGATCTAAGAAAAACAATTTAAAAGGCCCCGTCTTCACCTCTTTGGAATATTAAGGCTAAAGTATATCAAAATGATGAGCAGAAATATCACAGCTGAAAGTGTTAAAAGTGCTATTATTTCAGTTTATAGGTTAATCCTGTTCCTAAACGCTACTTTTAAAAACCAATCTCTTGTCTGCAGAATAAAGTTTTGCTAATTTAAAACAACAACATTTGTCTCTTGTGTATCACCAACACTATATTCTGAAAGGCAGAAACTTTCCCATCATTATATTGAAGAGATTCAGGGAAAGCACATCACTCACCTTTAGGAGTTTTGCCCTTCTTTTTGCCTCTAATGTATTCATCACCACTCATCACATCTGTCCCTGCAAATCCCATTTCCTGTTCTATTCATGAGGTGCAGCAACCTGGAGCTTTAGTGATTGCCGCCACACTTTTCCCATGGCCTTCTCACCTCTCATCTCCCCCCCAAGTACCCCATTCCCATTGTTTATCATCTGTTCTCCCTTGCTGGAAACTGCTGTCAGATGTTCACTTATCCCTAATCTTGCTTGCTGCCTTTGATAGTCTTTCTAATCCAACAACCTGTCAACTGGGGCATCAGCCCATGTCCAGGCCAGCTGCTCTGTCCCAGGCTCCAAGACTCCCATCCAGCCTCTGTATGAAATGTTTAGAGAAGTCTCACCCAACCAGAAGAAGTTGAAGCAAATAATTAATGTCGTTTCGATCAGACCTCATGATTTCGGTGTGCCATTAAGTGAACTGCTGAAGAAAAGTAACCTTTAAAAGTTTGTTTAAACTTGAGCGTTAATATATTATGAGACGTTGGTCAATGTTTAAGGGACCAGATTGGGGGAAGTATTGTATTGGCAACCTTCAGTCTCGAAAGACTATGGTATCGCGCTCTGAAAGGTGGTTCTGGCACAGCGTCTAGTGTGGCTGAAAAGGCCAATCCGGGAGTGACAATCCCTTCCACACCGGGAGCAAGTGCAATCTGTCCCTGGTCTGTCTCCCTGGCTATGGGCCTTCCTTCTTTGCCTCTTAGCCTCAGACTGTTGGCAAAGTGTCTCTTCAAACTGGGAAAGGCCATGCTGCACAGCCTGCCTCCAAGCGGGCCGCTCAGAGGCCAGGGTTTCCCACTTGTTGAGGTCCATCCCTAAGGCCTTCAGATCCCTCTTGCAGATGTCCTTGTATCGCAGCTGTGGTCTACCTGTAGGGCGCTTTCCTTGCACGAGTTCTCCATAGAGGAGATCCTTTGGGATCCGGCCATCATCCATTCTCACGACATGACCAAGCCAACGCAGGCGTCTCTGTTTTAGCAGTGAATACATGCTAGGGATTCCAGCACGTTCCAGGACTGTGTTGTTTGGAACTTTGTCCTGCCAGGTGATGCCGAGGATGCGTCGGAGGCAGCGCATGTGGAAAGCGCTCAGTTTCCTCTCCTGTTGTGAGCGAAGAGTCCATGACTCGCTGCAGTACAGAAGTGTACTCAGGACGCAAGCTCTGTAGACCTGGATCTTGGTATGTTCCGTCAGCTTCTTGTTGGACCAGACTCTCTTTGTGAGTCTGGAAAACGTGGTAGCTGCTTTACCGATGCGCTTGTTTAGCTCGGTATCGAGAGAATGAGTGTCGGAGATCGTTGAGCCAAGGTACACGAAGTCATGGACAACCTCCAGTTCATGCTCAGAGATTGTAATGCAGGGAGGTGAGTCCACATCCTGAACCATGACCTGTGTTTTCTTCAGGCTGATTGTCAGTCCAAAATCTTGGCAGGCCTTGCTAAAACGATCCATGAGCTGCTGGAGATCTTTGGCAGAGTGGGTAGTGACAGCTGCATCGTCGGCAAAGAGGAAGTCACGCAGACATTTCAGCTGGACTTTGGATTTTGCTCTCAGTCTGGAGAGGTTGAAGAGCTTTCCGTCTGATCTGGTCCGGAGATAGATGCCTTCTGTTGCAGTTCCAAAGGCCTGCTTCAGCAGGACAGCGAAGAAAATCCCAAACAAGGTTGGTGCAAGAACACAGCCCTGCTTCACTCCGCTTCGGATGTCAAAAGGGTCTGATGTGGAGCCATCGAAGACAACAGTGCCCTTCATGTCCTTGTGGAAAGATCTGATGATGCTGAGGAGCCTGGGTGGACATCCAATCTTGGGGAGAATCTTGAAGAGGCCGTCTCTGCTGACCAGGTCGAAAGCCTTTGTGAGATCTATGAAGGCTATAAAGAGTGGCTGTCGTTGTTCCCTGCATTTCTCCTGCAGTTGTCTAAGGGAGAATACCATATCAGTGGTGGACCTGTTGGCTCGGAATCCACACTGCGATTCTGGATAGACGCTCTCTGCAAGTACCTGGAGCCTCTTTAGTACAACTCGGGCAAACAGCTTTCCTACAACGCTAAGGAGAGAGATGCCGCGGTAGTTGTTGCAGTCACCCCTGTCACCTTTGTTCTTGTACAGCGTGATGATGTTTGCATCCCTCATGTCTTGAGGTACTTCACCTTCTCTCCAGCAGAGACAGAGGATTTCATGCAGCTCAGTGACGATGATCTCTTTGCAGCATTTTAGGACTTCAGCAGGGATGCTGTCTTTTCCAGGTGCCTTGCCAAAGGCAAGGGAGTCCAGGGCCACGTGAAGTTCTTCTAGGGTTGGTTCACTGTCAAGCTCTTCCAGCACAGGCAGGCACTCAATGTTGTTCAGTGCTTCTTCGGTGACTACATTTTCTCTGGAATATAGCTCAGAGTAGTGCTGCACCCAGCGTTCCATCTGCTGCGCCCGATCCTGGATGACCTCGCCTGTGGCAGACTTCAGAGGGGCAATTTTCTTCTGTGTTGGACCTAGGGCCTGCTTGATACCATCATACATCCCCTTGATGTTGCCCGTGTCAGCTGCTATCTGTATCTCGGAACAGAGCTGGAGCCAGTAGTCGTTAGCACATCTCCTGGCAGTCTGTTGGACTTTGCTGCGAGCAGTTCGGAGGACCTGCAGGTTGCGCTCACTGGGACAGGCCTTGTATGCTGCTTGAGCTCTCCTCTTTTCCTCAATGACTGGCGTCAACTCCTCAGAGTGGGCTTCAAACCAGTCTGCCGCCTTGTTGGTCTTCTTGCCGAATATGGACAAGGCGGTGTTGTAAACGGTATTCTTGAAATGTTCCCATCTGTTGGATGCGTTTGCGTCGGCCGGGCCTGGAAGAGATTCCTCAAGCGCTTGTGCAAATTCCTCCACTTTTCTCTGATCCCGGGTCTTGCTGGTATCAATGCGAGGTCTTCCTTCCTTTTTCGTGTGATACAGTCGCTTTGTTTGCAGTTTCACTCTGCTGCACACCAGGGAGTGGTCAGTGTCGCAGGCAGCACCATGATAACTGCGTGTGATCTTGATGCTGGGAAGGCTGGAGCGTCTGGTGAGGATCAGGTCGAGCTGGTGCCAGTGCTTTGATCTTGGATGTCTCCAAGAGACTCTATGTTGGGGCTTTGTGTTGAAAAATGTGTTGCTGACACAGAGACCGTGATGACAGCAAAACTCTAGCAGGCGTTGGCCATTTTCGTTCATCCTCCCAGTGCCAAACTGACCTAAGCAAGTGGGCCATGAACTGTTATCAGCACCAACTCTAGCATTGAAATCGCCGAGGATGAACAATGGCTCTTTTACAGGGATTTTCTTGACAGTGGTGGCCAGGTCATCATAGAATTTGTCTTTGGCTTCTGCTGGAGACGACAGAGTCGGTGCATAAGCACTGATGAGAGTGATAGGTCCTGCTGATGACTGGAGCTGCAGGGACAAAATTCTTTCACTTCCCACAGTAGGTGGGATGATGGATTTCAGCAGGGTATTTCTGACCGCAAAGCCAACGCCATGTTCCCTGGTTTCGTTTGGTGGTTTTCCCTGCCAGAAAAATGAGAAATTTCTCTCCTTGACAGATCCGGAATCTGGCAGCCTAGTCTCTTGAAGGGCGACGATGTCCATCTGCAGTCTGCTCAGCTCCATGTCGATGACAGCTGTTTTGCTTGCGTGGGGGAAGTAACATTTTAGTAAAGATGCTTTTTAATTGGCAAGGTATAAAGAAAGCCAAATAAACAGGTTAAACAGAAAAAGCTGCCAGTTCACACAAAATTTTCTTCCTCATTTGAAGTTTCAAAGTAGAGTTTGCAAAACAAAAGGTAATTAGCAAAAATATCTTAGTGCTTTTTTTTTTTTTTAAATGTCCTGCTTGAACAAGAAGTTTAAGGCTGCAATCTCATGCACAATTCTCAGGGTGGGCAATTATTTTGGGTATATATACTGTGCCGGTGTGCAAAATTAAAGGATAAGTATGGAGTAAGCCCTACTGAACATAGTGGGGCTCACTTCTGAGTAAACAGGTCCAGGATTGTGTCACACATTGAATTACTACAACAGTGCTAGCACACAGTATAAAGATCTACTATTTCCCATTTCTCAGACATGGTTAGAAATGCTACCTTTTAGCTGGCTGTGCTCCTGCGTCTTTAACAGCATTGTGACCACAAAAACTAAGCAGGTGAAGGTTTTCTGGGCATAAAGATAAAGTAGTAGAAAAAGCTTCAGCTGTTACATACATTTGTTCTATATTCTTCTTTTATCATGGTGTCTAATGGTGTCTTGAAAGACTATATATATATATATATATATATACACACACACACACACACAATATTTAACTGGTGAAGCATTTTCATTGTGTCTGGCTGCTGTTAAAGGCCCAGAAGCCAGACTATTTAAAAAACAAAAATAAAAGCAGCAATTATAGATAAAACATGAAAGTTTAGGTCAGTGGTTTAGAGAGTACCAGTGGGCAGAAGGCAGATAGGGGTCTGCAGTACATCAGCAAGGGGTGCCAATGCTCAACTAAAAGACCCCACTGTTATTTCACAAACACACACAAAACAGTGCATGTGCAATCTCCTGATTTTAGAAATGGGATATGCCAGATGCAAGGGAGGGCACCAGAATGAGGTCTCTTGTATCTGGAGTGCTCCCTGGGGTATTTGGTGGACTGCTGTGAGATACAGGAAGCTGGACTAGATGGGCCTATGGCCTGATCCAGTGGGGCTGTTCTTATGTTCTTAGTACACCTTAGTACTAGTACACCTCAGTACACCTTAACAAAATATAATAAACATAATACAACAGGCTCTTATCCAAATCAGGAAGCTAAAATTAAGAAAGCTTTCTGGGAACCAGAAGTGGATTTGGGTGAGCTCAGTTCTGTGCTAACACAAGAATTTGGGCTTAAGATGTCTCTTGCTTTATGAGTAGGTCTACCCTTCCACCATCTGCACCTGACTACAGAGTTTTAGTACAACAAAGCCAAGCAGACCCCACAATTCTGTGGTGTCTCCAGTTCCCCAACTTTGAAAGCCAAATTTCATCTCAGCTCTGTGCTAACAGGACATGCCTTCATACCTGAAGCCCACTGGACTCAGGATGCAGGGGCCACACCAATCCTATGCACGGTTATCTGGGAGTAAGCCCCATTGACTCTAATGAGACTTACTTCTGAGTAGACACAGGATAGGGACATGCAGACCAGAAGAGGCCCTTCCCAGGTCCCTTGGGGGGAGAAGGGAGGCTGTGCCTGCCAGTGAGGGCTGAGGTGGGCTTAGTACTGAGCCATGACCCCAGCACTGCCTCCCCTCAGACTGATGGGGCCTCTGGGCATGTGCAGAGTGCACCCAAGCCAGACGTGGGCCCAATGCTGGGGGGGGGGCATGAGCACTACCTTCAGAGCCCAGGTCAGCCAGGCCACCTGCTGGGGGGGAGAGCTGGGCTCCCACCTGCCAGGTAGACCTGGGCTCCCAAGCTCCGCCCAGTGGGCGGTCCCACTCCTGACTGACAGCAGCGCCCCTCCCCCCGCAAAGCCTGGAGGAGGAGGAGGCACCTCGCGCCCCTCAGGGCGGGGCCTGGCCGGGGGCGCTCACCTGGCGGTAGCGGAGGCGCAGAGGCCGCAGGTAGAGGGAGGCGGCGCAGGGCCCCAGCGACAGCCCCTCCACGGACTCCATGGCGACCAGGAGGAGGAGGAGGAGGAGGAGGAAAGCGCCTCACGGAAGTGCCCGCCGCCCCCCCCCGCTGTGGGAGGGTCACGTGTGCGGGGGCTGCAGCCTCCCCCCTCTTGGAGCCTCCTCCTGTCCACTGGGCAGACACGCTGAGGGGGCTGGGCTTGCAGCACTGAGAGCCCCACCCCGGCACGTCTACTCAGGAGTAAGCCCCATTCTAGTCAGTGGGGCTTACTCTCAGGTCAGTGTGGACAGGGTTGCAGCCACCCCAGGCACGTCTACTCGGAAGTAAGCCCCATTCTAGTCAGTGGGGCTTATTCTCAGGTAAGTATGGATAGGATTGCAGCCTAACCCTACTTAGAGCCCCCCCTCCCTGCACGTCTACTCAGGAGTATACCCCATTCTAGTCAGTGGGTCTTACTCTCAGGTCAGTGTGGACAGGGTTGCAGCCTAACCCTACTTAGAGCCCCCCCTCCCTGCACGTCTACTCAGGAGTACACCCCATTCTAGTCAGTGGGTCTTACTCTCAGGTCAGTGTGGACAGGGTTGCAGCCTAACCCTACATAAGAACATAAGAACATAAGAACAGCCCCACTGGATCAGGCCATAGGCCCATCTAGTCCAGCTTCCTGTATCTCACAGCGGCCCACCAAATGCCCCAGGGAGCACACCAGATAACAAGAGACCTCATCCTGGTGCTCTCCCCTACATCTGGCATTCTGACTTAACCCATTCCTAAAATCAGGAGGTTGCGCATACACATCATGGCTTGTACCCCATAATGGATTTTTCCTCCAGAAACTCATCCAATCCACTTTTAAAGGCGTCTAGGCTAGACGCCAGCACCACATCCTGTGGCAAGGAGTTCCACAGACTGACCACGCGCTGAGTAAAGAAATATTTTCTTTTGTCTGTCCTAACCCGCCCAACACTCAATTTTAGTGGATGTCCCCTGGTTCTGGTATTATGTGAGAGTGTAAAGAGCATCTCCCTATCCACTCTGTCCATCCCCTGCATAACCCTACTTAGAGCCCCCCCTCCCTGCACGTCTACTCAGGAGTACACCCCATTCTAGTCAGTGGGTCTTACTCTCAGGTCAGTGTGGACAGGGTTGCAGCCTAACCCTACTTAGAGCCCCCCCTCCCTGCACGTCTACTCAGGAGTACACCCCCTTCTAGTCAGTGGGTCTTACTCTCAGGTCAGTGTGGACAGGGTTGCAGCCTAACCCTACTTAGAGCCCCCCCTCCCTGCACGTCTACTCAGGAGTATACCCCATTCTAGTCAGTGGGGCTTACTCTCAGGTCAGTGTGGACAGGGTTGCAGCCTAACCCTACTTAGACCCCCCCCCGCACATCTACTCAGGAGTAAGCCCCATTCTAGTCAGTGGGGTTGGAAGAGTTGAAACAATTGTGTGTGATCATCAGCCTTGCTGTTATCTAGAAAGCGAACGCATTCTGTTCAGGGATCTGATGGATGGATGCTAACCTATTGCATGTTAGGGAGCATCAAAGTGTAATAATAATAATAATAATAATAATATTTGCCTGTCAAATTGCCTGTCAAATAATATTGCCTGTCAAAGAGAGGCAGCCAGACCTCTGGAAAAGCCAGCTGGCTATCAAGTCTTGTGACAGTCAGTCTTTGGTGTTGTTTTTTAAATAAGCCACATAAAAGGTTAAGATGTAAAAGATTTCTTTATTTTAAATAGGAATAATTGGGGAGAAACTGTAATCAAATTTCCGTTGGATGTTTGCTGCTTCCGTTCCAGGTGTTGCAGGCATGAGCTGTTCAACAAAAGGATATTTTGTAATCCATAGGAAGGACATTAATTACTCAGTATTTCACAGTTTGCGTAATATGAAAATATTTAGGCAATGCTATCAGGTTCAGCTTCCTTTGGATGAGAGAGAGAGAGAACATGGAGGACATACAGTGTCTCTGTGCTATTTGTTTTATTTAAATAGAGCCTGCAGAGAGCAAATAAACTCTTTACCAGCAGAAAATCCCTAAAGAGTACCTGCTGCAGGAACTCTGAACAGCCAAACTGAAGGAACAGTCAAACTGTGGTTTGACCATCATGAATAGACTTTGAGCTTGTGCACTCCTTTTCTGCACTCAGATTCCTTCCCTCCCTGGTTTGAGCAAACTGCAGGTCTGGTTCAGATGTAATTACATTACAGATGTAGAAGCATTACATTTAGAAGCAGTGGAGCAGGCCCAGGAGGGGGGCTGAGACAGCCGCAGGCTGGAGAAACCTGACACAGGTCTCCTCGGTTCTGTGCTAGTTCAATAGCAGACGCAGATCTGAGGAAACTCATTGGGGCCGCCTGGGTGTTATATGGGGTAAGGGAACATTTATTCCCTTACCCTGATGAGACCTTGACTGCTTCCCCGGCCCCAAAAAATACGATTGCCATTTTGGTGCCTATGTAGCCCTGGGAGCTTGAGAAGCTTAGGTTTGGGCTGCTAATGATACAAGTCAGCGGGAAAGGGTAGGGTCCTCTGATATGTAGTGGACCTGGTTTCACTGCACATAAGAGTGTTTTCAGGAATCTCGCAGTAAACTTTTATTATTTAAAAAATTCATTTTTTTCGTTATTAGAAACATTAGAGCAGTGGTTCCCAAACTAGTGGGTCACAACCTACCAGGGCAGTGGTTCTCAAACTTTGAGGGAGCTTTATTCCGTCAGTAAGTGCTTGTGGAGGAGAGGCTAGGGCAGCTAAAGGGGATGAGGGGGGATGCTTTGCACTTACTTTCAGAAGGCAGGGCTGCAGCAGGCTACAGGAGGTGCGGGGAGCCCTGCGCAGTCCTGCACAGCGCTCCCTGAGGCTTGGAACGTTCACTAAAAGCGGGCGCAAAGCACCTCCTGAAAAACAGAAGTGCTTTGCGCCCACTTTTAGCAAATGTTCCAAGCCTCGGGGAGCGCTGCGCAGGGCTCCCCACACCTCCTGTAGCATGCTGCAGCCCTGCTATCTGAAAGTAAGTGCAAAGCACCGCCCCTCGCCCCCCTTAGCGATGTGATCCCGGGCATCGTGTCACTGCCTCCCCCTTCAAGGGAGGGGGGAAACGTTATATGAACTGGTGGGTCGCGACCACTGCACTGAGAACCACTGCACCAAGGGAACCGGAAATGGGCCGTTCCCCCTTAAATGGAGTGGTCTAGGAATGGGTGCCTAACGGCACTGCAGTAATTGTGGCGCTGCAGGGACCCAGGTGCTTTTAACCTTATCTAGGGGGTCACATTGGACTCTGGGACGCTTGCAGCCCCCTCTGCGAGCCTCCCTGCAGCTGCACAGAGCTGTGATCGGTGATCCAATCGGAAACTGGAAGTGGGCTGTGATAGCTGATCAGAGCTCTATACAGCCATGGGGAGGTTTGCAGAGGGGGATGTGAGTGTTTCAACCCTGCCGGAGGCCAGAGCGATCCCTCAGTTAAAAGCCCCTGGGTCCCAGAGGTGCTGCAATTGCTGTGGCACCATCCGAATAGGGTTTTGGCAACTGCTGCATTTGAGTCCAAGCCCAGCCAATAGTTTTGGAATTGCTCTCCTCAGCAGTAGATCCTTCCTAACTGTGGAATGCTAATCAGGGTTCCCAAACAAGGGTTATGCTTAGAGATGAAGCCCATGCTTTTCATTCAGAAAGTCCCAGTTGGAATGCCTGGCCTCTTCATTTAAAGAATGATGGTGATGGAAATGAACTCTGCCAGAGGCCTGGAGAGCTGCTGTCAGTCAGTCAGAGGAGGCAACACTGGGCTAGGGGAGACTAACAGTCTCATTCACTATAAGGCAGCCTTGTATGATCAATCATTAAAAAAATATAGATTTGCTTCTTGCTAAGGCAGACCATCTAGCATTGTCTACACTGGCAGTGAATCTCTGGGGGGGGGGGGCTTTCCCAGCCCTTCCTGGATAAGATCGGGATTGGGCACAGACCTGCTGCATGCAGAACACATACTCTACCACTAAAAACTCCCCAGATTGAAAGATGCTTATTGTCATGATTAAGATCTATGGAGGACAAATGCAAAATAAAAATGCCAGCCCTCCATCCCTATTGCAGGTCTGATCGTGCTCCAGAAGGCCTGGGGCACCCTCGCCCCCACTTCCCCTAGCAAGTGCTCTCTGTGCCTTGGGAGTGAAACTTCCTTGCTTGGTCGCTGTTGCCCTCTGCTCAGCCAAAGTCATGTAGCATCATTAGCAGCCGTTGTTTGTTTTAACTCTGTTGGCGTTCAGGCCTGCTGCTGGAGAACACTTCCTGCGTGAGCCTGGCGAGGCCTCCCTCTGTCCTGCGCCTGCCTCTGGCAGCTGTTCAGGGCAGAGCACACCCGCCCAGCTGCACCTGTGGGAGCGTGTGGAGTGAATGAGTCAATGCAGCCCTCTGCCACCTGCCTCAGCAGCCCAGCCCATCTGCTCCGGCAGCAGCCTGCTGTTTACCTTGGACACACAGGAATGTCCCTTGCAGCACTTCTCCCTTCCTGCTGGCAGCTTTCAACCAGAGAGGCTGAGCTGCCTGCTGCATTCATTCATTCCCAGTTAATAGGTAAGGCACGTTTTTAAACACTGCCTTTCTGTCTCACTGTTGAACACCAGGAGTCATCCAGGGTCACAACATAACCACAGAGATGCTTTTGCAGAGTAAAACTGCCTGTGCCATCATGAGACGCACTGAATCGATGCCATGTGTTCAGAGTAGCCCCCCCCACCCCAGAACCAGTTCAAAATGAATGAATCAGTGATGAACACAAGCTGAGATGGCTTTAAGAACATAAACAAATCCTGCTGTTTCAGACAAAATGTCCACACAGTCCCAGTGGCGTTACTAGGGCTCGCGTCACCTGGTGCGGGAGGCCAACGCGTCACCCCCTGCAGTGGGCGGGGCAACACTCTAGGTGGTGGGCATGGTGATCTACCATCACCCTGCCCCCACTGGTTTTTTGGTTGTACCTTTTGATAGAATAAAGATATTTCAACATAGTTTGTTTCATCGCATTCTGCATTAAATTACACATTGATTGATATATATTCCTCCAAACTCTGATTTTAGTGGTGTCACCTCCCCCCAGGGTATCAGCTGACTAACACCTTATTCAA
>NC_089821.1:305255809-305355809 GCF_035046505.1 Tiliqua scincoides
AAATGTCAATGTCCAGTTCGTCCAGCCATTCAAGGACAGAGTTGCCTTCATTGCAAAAGTCAGACCATGGGCCAGTATACGCCCTCAGTTTGCAGCCAGACACAATGTGGTACGTGGTTTGGTGGGAGAACCCACAATCACACCGAAGGGTAGATACTAGCCCCCATTTAAACACCGAGTCCTGATAAACACCATGTAGGGTACGGATCCTATTCAAAGTTTTCCAGTGCTGACGAGGTACGTCATTCTGTGTCCTGAAAAATTAGGAGGGAAAAGATATTTATCATTAAAATGTACAGCACTTTTGAGACTTCAAAACATTTCACATACATTTTCTCAGGGCTCATCAGGCACACATAACAGAATGAGGTAGCAGAGCCCTGAGGTGGTAGAATGGACAGTCTACACCTGGAGGACACAATTCTTAAATGCTTCATTACATTAAAAAAAAAAAACAAAAAAACTCCCCTCAAGTAGAAATCTAGCATACAAGGGAAAACATTTAACACTGCCTGGTGCCAACAATACTCTGCTTGCAGATGATTTTTTTAGTTTTTCATATGAGGAAACATTTGAAAATGTGATTCCCCCTTTGGTATGCCAGGTAGAGTTCATTCTGTGATATCAGAACTCTACCACATTATTCCTACCCCCCTCCATTCCCATTCCAGAATGGAATCTCCCGCTGATACCAAGGTTGGACCTGTAGAGACACGTGCTTGTAACACCCCTGTTCCTAAACCACCGATTGCTTTGCAAGTCCCCCTCCACCCACTGTTATACAGGGGCCTCTTTATCAGCAGATTCACTTATCTACAGATGCATGTGGTACCCCTGAGAATTGTGATTTGAGTTCGCTTGCTTTGTACTCATTCAATAACATCAGCTGTGGTGGAGATTGCCTGGAAATCCAAGCACCCTACTTCGCAACAAACTCTTAGAAGCAAGGAAAGTTTTTTAGATCAGGAAGGGGGCCAATTCTGAATCAGTTCTGAAAGGTTATTCCAAAAGGGAGCTGAGGATTGTTCACTTGTCATTGCTCTTCTCTGAACTTCTCCAGCAGCAAAATTGCTTTTAAAAAAAATGAATGCTGAAAGGCCAGGGAAGGAGGTTGAGATATTCCAGAGAAGGTTTATACCTTCTCCTCGCTCAAAAATGTGGTTGTTATTGTGTTTCAGCTACAGCAGTACCCAGTCATTGGTTCCACTGCTGAACTTGAGCCAATCTATAGGATCAGACTGTTAGAACTTGGGGTCAGCAGTGGGAAAAGCAAAACAAATACTAGCAGAATAAACAAACTGTGCATTAATGCCAGCATGTAGTCTGCTTCAGTCTTCAAAGGGCCGACTCCTGACCGGGCGAGTGTCCCGTGGACCCTATGGACAGGCGCAGGAAGCCAATCAGCACTGAATTTGGCACAAAGCAGTGTACAAACATCAGCTAATTAATCCACCCAGCTCCCCCTCAAGGCAGGAAGGTGGCTATTAATATTCCTGTTTCTGCAAAGAGCATTAGCTGAGACAGAGGATACTGCAGCCATAGAGGCAATCATTACTGGGATTTGCATTCAAATAAGTTCCTCCTGCACACTGCTGGGCTTTGTCACTCAGAATTCATTTGTAAAAGGTAATGGTCTTATGCATGACCCAGTAAAGAGCTGTAGTAAAGAAAGAAAGAAAGAAAGAAAGAAAGAAAGAAAGAAAGAAAGAAAGAAAGAAAGAAAGAAAGAAAGAAAGAAAGAAAGAAAGAAAGAAAGAAAGAAAGAAAGAAAGAAAGGCTTGTAATATATGGATCTCAGTATCACAAGATGTGGCGATAGCTACTATCTTAAAAGATGGATCGATAGCTACTATCTTAAAAGATGGATCGGCAGAAGTGGCACCGAGTTCCTTCCAGGGTCAGTTCCAAGTCCCTTCCCTGGTCAGTACAGACTTGTGATAATGATGGAACCATAGTGGCTGTTGGGGGTTGCCCCAAAGATTCCTCCAGCAACTGAAAAGCCCCCATAGGATACAACAGTTACCACACTGTACGTCACCCCAGAGAAATTTAGACTGGATTGGGCTGTCCGTCTCGCATAAGAACATAAGAACAGCCCCACGGGATCAGTCCATAGGCCCATCTAGTCCAGCTTCCAGGATCTCACAGTGGCCCACCAAATGCCTCAAGGAGCACACAAGACAACAAGAGATCTGCATCCTGGTGCCCTCCCTTGCTTCTGGCATTCTGACTTAGCCCATTTCTAAAATCAGGAGGTTGCACATACACATCATGGCTTGTAACCCGTAATGGATTTTTCCTCCAGAAACTTGTCCAATCCCCTTTTAAAGGTATCCAGGCCAGATGCCATCACCACATCCTGCGGCAATGAGTTCCACAGACTGACCACACGCTGAGTAAAGAAATATTTTCTTTTGTCTGTCCTAACCCTCCCAACACTCCATTTTAGTGGATGTCCCCTGGTTCTGGTGTTATGTGAGATATACAAAGGTCAGCCCTTGGATATGGTAAAGATGAAATTGAGGGGAAAACTGTAAATTAAGAATGATTATTCTTATTTTCTTGTTTTATCTACTTCATCCTAACTGTAGCATTGTTATCAGGATACAGCGGTCCATTTCACTGTTTATAACAGTCACCGATCAGGCTGCAGTCCTTTACAAAATTAGGTGTTCAAAACTCATGGAATTGAATGGGTTCAGGCATATCTAACTCTGCCTAAGACCAGACTGGCAGTGTGCACAAGATTCTATGGCTACAATCCTACCCATACTTTCCTGGGAGTAAACCCCATTGACTATAATGGAACTTACTTCTGAGTAGACATGCATAGGATTGGGCTCTTTGTTGTTTTTGTTGCAACAGACTCTCGCGGTGACTTCTAAGTAATCCTCTCTCTCTTTCTTGCAGTTTGTGCAACTGTAAACTTAAGGGGGGGGAAAACCCATCAAATTAAAAAAAAAATTAAAAATTACATTCAGAAGGCATTTTAATAGAGGCTGGAAGCAAAGTGGAGATTGGATTTAATTTAGGCCAATCCTCTGCTGAATTTCAGATAAAGGGCTTTTTTTTCTAATCTAGTAGTAGGACAGATAAAAATACCCCTCTTCTATCCTGCAGGCAACTTTTTCTCTCAATTTTCTTGGCAGAGTGGAAAGGGATGGGGGTGGGATTAGAACTGTAGGGAATGCTGCAGCATAGAAAATTCATACTAGAGGTGGAAAGCACTTTTGGAATTGGATGCCCTGCTTAGACTCGCCTTTTTCTCTGCTGTTTTTCTCCTGCTTGTACTTTATGAAATTTCAAGTGGACAGTTTTACAAGAAGGTGTACATGATTTCAAATCATCGTGGACAGTTTTACAAGAAGGTGTTGTGGCTAAACAAATGGGACCCCTTTCAACCTTAAGAACATGTAACCTACCTGAACCTTATCCCTTTCCCCGTTTACCCACTCAGCCCAAGAAAAGCATTTTCAGGGTTGATTTATTTGCCTAATTGCCAGTTGTATACCTGGAGTTGTCCACTGTGCTCTTATTCTTTTATTCTTTTTTTTTCTCGTTGGCTTGAGGCTACAGTATCAGCTTGGTAAGAAATCAGGATGTATGTGTACATGCTGTTAGGGAATGGATTCCCCTGAATGAAACAATTTGAAAAACATGATGTGAAAAATAAAGGCCTGCCAGAGGCAGATTTCTTCAGAAGTGTGAAACACAAATCCCTTCCGCTTTGAACCAAATTAAAGGCTCAGTTCAGAGGAGACATGACCAAGCTTCTATATTCAAGTACCAAAACAAAATGCGGAAACACTGTTTCCTGATTCTGCCACTTAGGCCGATATATTTGGCAGGTACAAAAATATCTCTTTGAGCACTTCTGTTGTAAGATGTGTTGTGAGCAGGGGTGTGCTGGAGCCAGAGCGCCGAGACTCGAGTCAAGTCCTGAGTCTCTGCCCCCTTGACTAGTGTCATCCACGAGTAATAATGGCAGCCATCCCAACTCATTCAGAGCCATTTTTTGAGTCATTTTGTCTTGAGTTCAAGTTTGTTTGTTTTTTAAATGAGTCAAGCCCTGGAAGCCATGAAAAAAAGCAAGCAAGCATACGCATAAAACAGAGTTGCAAGCACACACAAAAGCAAGTCTTGAGTCTGGTCAAGTCTTCTCATTTTTATCTCTGCCCCCCTCGAGTCCAAAGTCAGTGCCCAAGTTTTTGACAGGTGTGACTTGAGTCTCTACAAGTCACAAAAGACATGTGTTTTCACAATGAGTCCAAGTCATCTGAGTCTCGGACCAACCCTGGTTGTGAGAAACAGTTTTCTAGTCAGAAACCAGTTGCCCAGTATTTTACACCTTTAGTCAACTTTACTTTTCTCAGTATCACTGACACTTTGTGAAGTCGAACTTGAGTCATTGCCAAAGTATGAAACAGATCTTTCACACAAATCTTGTTGGTATATGCAAAACTATAAAAATTTCCTGGTATGGTACACAAGGATATACCATAAGGATGAACAAGGATGGTATAAGAACATAATGCATTGCATTTTTAAGAAGTTGCTCTATTCAAAATGCATCTTGCAATTCAAAGGCATGCAAGCCGCCCTCAAAGTCCAAAATAAAACTGTTCCCAATACTTATTTTTGACACTCTGCAATAATTCTCAATTACACTGAATGTGAATTCACTCCAGTGGGACAGTTTCACTGGGCTGTTTCAAATGAGTCCCTTGTAATAAACTTGCGCAACATGAAGCTGCAGTGTGTTCCTGAAGTTGGTGGAAGCTGACTGCCTTTCCATCGAAATCTAGGGGAAAGCAGGTATCTCCTTCAGTGACAATGCAGACGTACAACCTGGTATCTGGTGTGCTCCCTGAGGCATTTGGTGGGCCACTGTGAGATACAGGAAGCTGGACTAGATGGGCCTGTGGCCTGATCCAGTGGGGCTGTTCTTATGTTCTTATGTTTGATCTGTGAACTGTTCTACAGGTAAGACAATTTCAAACATTTTCTGCCCCTCCAAACAGACTGACAGCACAATTGAAAGCTGAAGATCCACCAGCACAGCCATCCCTGCACCAGCAGAGGAGAGTAAACAGCACCGGTGGGGAAGCCTGCACCACCCCACGACACTGCATCCAGGCCTTCCACTGGATGGTGCAGGTAAGGTTGCGCTGGGTGGCAAAAGGGCAGTGGGAGGCTGGTTCAGAAGCAGGGAGGGGGCGTTTTGGGGTGGGGAGGGTGGAACAGGGGATGGATCAGGCCTGGGTGGGATCAGCGGAGTAGGCCTCCTTAGCCCCCTTCCTGGACATGCTGGCATTACACTGCACCGCTCAGACATGCGCCTGCTGTTTTGTGAAGCCTTCCTGGCATCAACATGTAGCTGCTGCTAAGTTCTCCTTAGTACTGGATCTCAGCAGGCATTTTTCTCCTGGAATCATAGGAAGCTGCCCTATACTGAATCATACCACTCGTCCACCTAGGGCAGTGTTGCCAACACAGACTGGCGGCAGGAATTTTTTTCTCTGCCCTATAAGGAGGTGCCAGGGATTAAGCCTGGGACCTCCTGCATGCCAAGCAGATACTCTGCCCCAGAGCCACAGCGCTTCCCTAATGAAGCAGGCATGGTGCAATGTGATGTGGTGTTTAACATCTTTTTAGGATCATCTTCCTCATGCCCGCTGGAGCCAGGCAAGGTGTGCAGATTGCTGACAGAACAGGGCAACCAGATGTCATAACCACAAAACAGGGCAAAGCACCCCAAAATGTAGGGCATCCAAGAAAAAAGTAGGGCATGGCAAAATAAAAGCTGAAAATACTCGTATATTGATTGCACATGGTCAATTAAACACAATTATTACTTATTATTAAAACTATATTACATATGCAGTTCATTACAGATCATAGATTAATTAGAAGATGGCTATGCGCTGCCTACAGGGGCCTGCTCACAGGGACAAGGGACATTTATACTTCCTGATTTTAGAAATGGGCTATGTCAGATGCAAGGGAGGGCACCAGGATGCAGGTTTCTTGTTGTCTTGTGTGCTCCCTGGGGCATTGGTGGGCCACTGTGAGATACAGGAAGCTGGACTAGATGGGCCTTTGGCCTGATCCAACGGGGTTCTTCTTATCCCTGAACTAGAAATTGCTTTAAATGTATGACTGGGGTGAACATGCTTGTTAAGCCCTTGCTGAGTCAGGACTGTGCTATGGGGAAAGGGGTTAACCCCTCTGTCCCCACCAACAGTCACATTCCTGATTCCTTCACTACTGCTGCAGTTTGCCCTGGAAGAAAACCATTATTGGAGTCAGTAAGAGCTTTTTCCAAGGCAAATAGCAGCTCTGTGGACAGGGGGGAATCATGGTTCGGAACCATGGTGGGGGCTGAGAATTAAGCCCACACCACAGCCCTATTCAGGAGAGCTGGTCTAGCTAGTTACTGTTTTTAGGAGTACATTGGCCCCAATCAACTTAAAGCTTCGTCTACCCTAAAATGACAGATAAAAAGTAGAGGAGGAAACACAGGACAAAAGGATAAAGAAGGGAGGCGGTCAAATTAAGATGGGAACATCTGAGTGAAAGATGAATGTTGAGCTGTTGTTTGAACACAGGGAGATAAAGGGCTGCATAAATACAAAGTGGAAGCAAAGAGTAAAAGGGCAAAGATGAAACCTTTAGTTTAGAGAATTGCAAGTACTAAGAGTACCACTTGAATATAACTGTGGAGAGAAAGAAGGGAACAGAAAAGTAGGAGAAAGACAGTAGGAGCGCTTCTAAACAAAGCCATTGACCATGAGTTCAGGGAATGGAAGCCGAGTCTGAAGAACAAAGAAGTTCTGAAGTACAGGCAAACTTGGCAAACAGCAGAATGCAAGATAGAAGCAATTTTCAGGTGTGCTCTGGCACATTAGTTGCTGCACAAAGGTCCACAGATGTGCCACAGAAGTTTAGAGCATTTTAGAGTTGAAAATTGTTGGAACCCTCTTCCAGGTTCTGCAGCTCTAATTCTAAGGCAACTGTTTGTAGAAACAAATTGTCTGTCCCTCTTTCTCTGCCAGAAGAAGAAGGAAAGACAATTCATTATTACAGACAATTTGTTTCTACATTCAGTTGCCCTAGAAAAAAGCTGCAGAACCCAGAAGAGCCTCCTGGAAGCCAGAAGTGACATCAAAAGAGATTCATTGCCTGATTCTGAGCGGCCCAGAGTCTCCTTGGAGGAACATTTGTCCAAGGTCTAAGCCCCGCAATGGAGCTACTCAATTCTGCATTGGTTATTTTGCCAGCACAGAGTTGAGAGGCCCCATGTTGGACCAGGAGACCCAACGCAGTGTTCTGGATCCGGTGGAGCAGAACTCTGCCAGTCTCGCCCTACTCCACCTCCCCCTGCCCAACTAACCTCTCCACAGCCTGGAGCTCATAACCTTGCTCTAGGCAGCATGCAGCGGGCCTCTGGCTGGTGCTGGCTTGGCATGGACTGGCGCTGAGCCAGCACCAGTGTCACGGATGTGGCTTACGGCATGTTTGCGACACTTAGCACCATTGGAGGGTCAGTGCAATAAGCTCAGGATTGGGCACAAAGACCATAGAGAAGACCCTAGAAGTCCCTGTGCTTTGAGAAGAAAAAATGTTGAAAAGTGCTGCTCTATATGCTGAATGCTGGCTGGCTTTTGAGTCAGATGAATTTAAGCACCATGTGACCATGTTCATGTATGATGCACAAGGCCAGTACAGACGTAAATCTGCCTTACACCCACTCAGACTTCTGGTCTGCCTAGCCCAGTGTATTCTGCTCTGATTAGCCACAGCTCTCCCCAAATTTGAAGTCCTTTGAACTAGAGATTGTGGGGCCCCTTGGCACAGAAAGTTGAACTGGGACTCTCCCTATATTTCCCACAGTTTGCTCCTCCTTAAAGGGAAGGCACGCTTCACACTTACTTTAGAAGGTTTACTTTTACAGTATGGAAGAGCAACAAGTACATACCTCTTAAGACAGCGTTTCTCGAACTGTGGGACAGGTCCCACAAGGTAGGTTGTGAGCCAATTTCAGGTGGGTCACGTAGCATTTTTCACGTAGCACGTTTTCCAGACTCACAAAGAGAGTCTGGTCCAACAAGAAGCTGACGGAACATACCAAGATCCAGGTCTACAGAGCTTGCGTCCTGAGTACACTTCTGTACTGCAGCGAGTCATGGACTCTTCGCTCACAACAGGAGAGGAAACTGAGCGCTTTCCACATGCGCTGCCTCCGACGCATCCTCGGCATCACCTGGCAGGACAAAGTTCCAAACAACACAGTCCTGGAACGTGCTGGAATCCCTAGCATGTATTCACTGCTGAAACAGAGACGCCTGCGTTGGCTTGGTCATGTCGTGAGAATGGATGATGGCCGGATCCCAAAGGATCTCCTCTATGGAGAACTCGTGCAAGGAAAGCGCCCTACAGGTAGACCACAGCTGCGATACAAGGACATCTGCAAGAGGGATCTGAAGGCCTTAGGGATGGACCTCAACAAGTGGGAAACCCTGGCCTCTGAGCGGCCCGCTTGGAGGCAGGCTGTGCAGCATGGCCTTTCCCAGTTTGAAGAGACACTTTGCCAACAGTCTGAGGCTAAGAGGCAAAGAAGGAAGGCCCATAGCCAGGGAGACAGACCAGGGACAGACTGCACTTGCTCCCGGTGTGGAAGGGATTGTCACTCCCGGATTGGCCTTTTCAGCCACACTAGACGCTGTGCCAGAACCACCTTTCAGAGCGCGATACCATAGTCTTTCGAGACTGAAGGTTGCCAATACAATACGTAGCATTTATCTTAGCTGCAATTGAAAATACAAAGCTGAAAATAGAGGGTAGGGAGCTGCTGGGTAGGGTAGGTTCCAAGTAGGGGACAGACAAGGTGCTTTGTCCTGAACAGGTGGGAAGACAGCTGTGTGGATCCAAGGAGGATCCAAGGCTGCTTTGACCGCCAAGTTGTAATGTTTGAATTCCAAGCAATGCAAAATAACAACATGAGCACACTGGGACCTTCAGCTGATCACAGCTTAGATTAGAAACCTAAACTGATGATGTCACCTCCGGCCATGACATCACTTCCAGGGCAATGACATCATTTCCAGTGGGTCCCAACAGATTGTCATTCTAAAAAGTGAGTCCTGGTACTAAAAAGTTTGAGAACCTCTGTCCTAAGAAGCAGGAGTTCTATTCCGGCACTGGGGGGGGGGGAGCTGATTTGCATGCACAAAGTTGCAGGTTCAATGCCGAATTTCTCCGGATAGAGCCGGGAAAGACCCCTGCCTGCCACCCTGCAGAGTTGCCCCTCGTCAGTCCTGAGCTTCAATGGTGCAAAGCAGCTTCTATCCTAAGTTGCTGTTTAATTCATTTCCTTCCAGTGACCAGCACGCTAGCAGTTCCCTCACTACAGGCAGGTTTTTGCCCACCTGGTGCACAGGTTGGGAACTACTGAACTAAGTAGTTGTGAAGGGACTAACCTTGGCTGTGCTCAGGCCTAAAGATGACCAAGCCAATTTGCTTTTGACTGCAGGCAGGGGAGGTTCGCACTTTAGGAGCTGGTGATTAGATGTGTTCTTGTTCTTCCAGGTGGGGGCCCTTCTATTTCTAATCATGCTCAATTGACCATTGCCAAGCTGGACACCCCGCCGCTCCATTTTCAGGCCCTGTTTGTCTCTTGCCTAATGCTTGTACTCAGCCCCAAACAGATGGTTTGAAAAACAAATCACCAGGCAGTTCTCTGTGGCTCGAAATGGTGCTGCTATTCAGACTATAATCCTTTTGCCCGTGGTCATTTCCCCAGCCTTATTACCTTTTATTTAGCAGCCTTCATGGAGCCATGAGTCCATTTTGTCCCACTCTCAGCATTTTCCCTGGTGGGGAAATTCAAAGCCATGGTCAGCTCAGAGGAAACAAAACATGTGCCTTTTATCAAAGTCAGGTGGTTGTTTTCCACCATGGCCAACCAGATATCCCCAGAAAGCCCACAAGCAGGATTCAAAGGCAATTGTCGCCCACCCCCCCTTGATTCCCTGCAACTGGTAGTCAGTGACTGCCTCTGAACACAGAGTTTTCATTTGAAACCACTTCAGATCAAGTCTCAATAACTGAGACGCTCTCTGGAATAAGAACACCTTTTCTTAGCTATAGGAAGGAGTAGTGTGGTTTCCACAGTGTAGATGGCAACACAGAATAGGCCCTCCTGTAGGGTTTCTAGTTTTGAACATTCCATTATCCAGGGTCAGACAACAGGCCCTACCTGCCAAGGGTCCACAGCTCCTGGCTGCCCCACCCACCCTGTCCTGGCCGCCCCACCAACCCCCTCATTGGCTCCTGTGGGATGTGGCAGCCAGAGTTCACTTAGGGAAATCTCGAGTGACTCAAGATTTTATAAGTGCATCTTGCACACAGAGTTGTTAAAATTCAGTTGCCACACAAGTTGAGATTTGCTTACATGAACTTTGAGGTTGCTGTGACTCCCTCAACAGCCAATGGGATTATTCCAGGGGTCCTCTAGGACAGTGTTTCCTCAACCAATACTACGGGTACCACCACTGACACTTGAGGTGGTGTCTGGTGGTACTTGCAGGACCCATGGGCACCTACCACCTGGCAGCAAAACCAGGCATGCAATACAACAAACAGCAGCAGAAGGATAGCCTCGGTGGGCAGAGTTCCAGAGCATGCTTTTCTGCTCCCAAAAAAGCCCTCCTGTCCACTCGGAGCTTCTTACTACATAAGAAAATAAGAACAGCTCCACTGGACCAGGCCATAGGCCCATCTAGTCCAGCTTCCTGTATCTCACAGCAGCCCACCAAATGCCCCAGGGAGCACAACATATAACAAGAGACCTGCAAGGCCTCCTGGGAATTGTAGTTAAGAACATAAGAACAGCCCCACTGGACCAGGCCAGAGGCCCATCTAGTCCAGCTTCCTGTATCTCACAGCAGCCCACCAAATGCCCCAGGGAGCACACCAGATAACAAGAGACCTCATCCTGGTGCCCTTCCTTGCACCTGGCATTCTGGCATAGCCCATTTCAAAAATGGTGTTGATCGTATCATATATGGCCCCCAATGCAGGAGTAACAGGTGATGATGTCATTGCCAGGTACTTCCAGTGGTACTTCAAATAGGTGGACCATGTGAAGTGATACAGCAGAGGATAAACGTTGAGAAACACTGCTCTAGGGCCACAGAGAAACTTCCTATTGGCCATTGGAGCAGAAGGAAGAGCCAGCTAGACACCTCCTTCCCAAACGCCAGTGTGGCTGGTTTGGTTCAAATGGTGGCAAGACCACCATTACTGGAGGCATCCCTATTCACCTTGGAGGGGAGGAAGAATCTGGCTGGGTGCTTCTCTACCTTCCAGAGGCCAGTGTAGCCATGAAACATGGGAAGGTGAGGAAGAAGCTGCCCGCGCATCACCAAGCTTGCTTGACTCATAAGGGGTGAAGGGGGGACAAGCTGATGAGAGGAAGGTGGGAGAATCAGTGGGCATAAGAACATAAGCACAGCCCCACTGGATCAGGCCATAGGCCCATCTAGTCCAGCTTCCTGTATCTCACAGCGGCCCACCAAGTGCCCCAGGGAGCACACCAGATAACCTGCATTCTGGTCCCCTCACTTGCATCTGACATAGCCCGTTTCTAAAATCAGGAGGTTGCATATACACATCATGGCTTGTAACCCATAATGGATTTTTCCTCCAGAAACGTGTCCAATCCCCTTTTAAAGGTATCCAGGCCAGATGCCGTCACCACATCCTGCGGCAAGGAGTTCCACAGACCAACCACATGCTGAGTAAAGAAATATTTTCTTTTGTCTGTCCTAACTCTCCCAACACTCAGTTTTAGTGGATGTCCCCTGGTTCTGTGCATCGGGGACCTAAACTTGCCAGTGCCTTAGAGCCCAGTAGAAATGGGTGCCACCCCTGCCTTAGGGAAGGGTGGGCGTCAAGAAGAATGACATTTATGCATTAATAGCATGTGAGAGAGGGAGTGCATTACTGAAAACATATTAGGGTAGAAACATCTTCTGTTCCCAAGTGGTACAGATGAAAATGACTAATTAAAGAATAATATTTCATTGGCTGCCAACTCAATCAAAGTTTAGATAGACAAACCAGCAATTACAGGAAGGAGATAATCAGTTATGCATTTAAAAGACTAGCTGCCAAGCAACTTGTCCTTTAATTAGATGTGCAAAACAATTGGATTGTTCGGAAGTGAAGTAAAAGCAATAATCATACAAAGAGTGAAGAGGGAAGCCTCTGAATTTATCTCCATCTAGCAGGAACCAATTAAAATAAAACAATAAATCACAATTGTTTAGATTGTGTTCCGTGATTGCAATTAAAAACACCATATTACCTATCCCAGATGGAGAGGGAAGGAGTATTTAAAGCGAATAAATAAATAATACATAACACATTTAAACATCCAGAGAGGACTCAGACCTTGCCCTTGGTGTCTAGACTGTACCACTTCAGACTGCATGGAGAGGCGACTTACATGATTGAATGTGCCTTCATGCACCAACAAAAATAAGAAATCAAGGCAGGCTGTTACTTGAAAATCCCCTTTTCCCTTCCAAGTTGTGATTTTTCTATCTGGTTATGTTATTTTGGATCATACAGACCAAGCAAGCAGGCCACTCCTCCCCCAGCACATGTTTCTAAGGGCCATGGCCAAGCTACAAGCACATGAATTACACAACCCCCACTTCCTTGCAGGTCAATGTATAACCTAATCACTGTGTCTCCTGATTATGCAAAACAAGCATGCACCTCTAGAGGATGAAGTCTATTGTTCTTTTGTTGTAGCTTTAACACTCTTAAGCATCTTATGCAAATTGCCTCCCTCCCCCAGAAGGTCAGCCTGGCTGGTAAGCTGACTTCCTTCCGGTTCATCACATACTACACTACATGTGTGTGTACTGAGCATGTGCATCTAAGACAGTTGTAGGACACATCCAGGTCATTCTAGTTCAGACACAAGACTATAAGAGAAAGCTCAGAGCACATGCTCTCTCTCTCTGACTGCCCTCCTGCGGGAGTGGTCCTACACCGGACTCTTCCTCCAACTGCCCCCCCCCGACAGGTAAATATATCTTGCGTCTAAACCCTCTCCCTTCTTCCCTATCTATTCCTCCCTTCTTCCCCATCTTTAGTTAGCAAACTGGGTTTAGCAGATTAAGGAACCCCTAAAATACTTCCCTACAACCTATCCGTTTCTGATTCCTTTTCAGATGCACCCAAATACATAGCACATGCAGCCACCACAAGCTAGGTTCACTAGACACAAGTACTAGAAATCTATACTTATCAATTCTCCATGTGTATTATGTTTACCTTTGTGTGTTTTTGCAATAAACTATAATCCTTTGATTGAAAGTTACCTTTCTCCCAGTCTCCTCTTTAAGCTAAACAAGGGATCTCTTTGCTTTACGCTGTCTTGTTATCCAGCCTGCGATCCTAAGAGTTTCCAAAAGGCTAATATACTAATTCCCCTAAATAAAACAGCCTTTTTGGTAACATTTTAATTGGTGGAGAAAACTGGGCAGGCATGTGTTGGTGATGCCAGTGTGACAGAGCTAACACAGGATCAGACAGTAGTTCTGCAAAGATCCTTTTGGAGATGCTAGAAAAAACCTTGCTGAATGTTAAAGGAAGAAAGCATAGGGAGCAGGAACATAGGCTTGAGAAACGCTAGACTCACAGATTTGTGATTTTTGGAGCTGGGTGAAGTATCTGAATGCAGACCAGGGAAAATTTCACACCCGTGGCTCTGGTTAATAGTCTGCAAGAATCAGACCCTCCAGTATTCGTCTTTTTGCTCCTAAAACCTGCTAAAAGGAGTCAGCTGTTTGCTGGTGTAGAAGGGATTATCACTCCCAAATCATAAGAACATAAGAACAGCCCCACTGGATCAGGCCATAGGCCCATCTAGTCCAGCTTCCTGTATCTCACAGCGGCCCAACAAATGCCCCAGGGAGCACACCAGATAACAAGAGACCTCATCCTGGTGCCCTCCCTTGCATCTGGCATTCTGACATAACCCATTTCTAAAATCAGGAGGTTGCGCATACACATCATGGCTTGTATCCCGTAATGGATTTTTCCTCCAGAAACTTGTCCAATCTCCTTTTAAAGGTGTCCAGGCCAGTCGCCATCACCACATCCTGTGGCAAAGAGTTCCACAGACCGACCACACGCTGAGTAAAGAAATATTTTCTTTTGTCTGTTTCCTGGCCTTCAACCAGTTCTCAATTCATGAGAGGACCTGTCCTTTAATTCCCTGACTGTGGAGTTTTTTCAGTAGCCTTTGGTGAGGGACTTTTCAGCCACACTAGACGCTGTGCCACAACCACCATTCAGAGCGCGATACCAGAGTCTTCCGAGACTGAAGGTTGCCAAACAAAAAAACAAAAAAACTCCCAGTGGTGTAGCTAGAAGGGGTGCAAAGCACTAAGTTTCGCAGGAAGCCTTACCGCAGGGTGCAAGCAGCTCCTCCCTATCTCCTTTGGAGCCATTCTGGGTGGTGGGAGCCAAAGGAGGCGTGCGCTCCAAAGGGGAGGCGTAGATGCCACTTGCATGCTGTGGTGAGACTCCCTGCAAAACTTAGTGCATTGCACCCCCTCTAGCTATGTCACCGCTTACTGTCATTTTGCATATAGGGCATTGGGAAAGCCTCATTGGTTTGAAGATAGCACTGCATCAACTGTGGAATACAGTGAGCCCTCCTTATCTGTGGGCTTGGGATCCACAGGCTTTGGCCTCCCTGCACCTCAGAACACCTCCTGGATTTGACTGGAAGTCGCTGGTGTGAACTGGAAGTGCATTCCAGTTGCATCCGGAAGACCTTCTGAGGAGTCCAGGAGGTTATGTGTGACAGCCAGAGGGCTGGATGCAGTCCCCAAGTAAGTACCTACGGCACTGTGATCCTGCCCCCCTGCCCCCCCCATGGATTCAATTATCTGCACAGTTTGGTATCTGCCTGGGTCCTGGAATGTCCACTGTACATGTTTAATGTGCCCCAGGAGAACCACAATATGCAGTGGTTCTCCAGCAAAGACACAGTAATGTCTTGATGGGCCAAACACTGCAGAAGTGACTCACTGAGGGCAGGAAATTAAAAACCACTTTTTAAAAAAAAAAAAAGGATATAAGGATGTTAATACAATTAACAGTGATTCACAGTTTTGTTTAAGGCTGCACTGAATGTTTTCTAAAATTGATACTCATTTTGAAATTAGTGCCCACGGCACAGCTGAACACATTTCTGAGAAAAAAATGCTCACTTCTTCAAACAGTTGCATTGTTCAGTGGTGTAGCTAGAGGGGGTGAAAAGCAATAAGTTTTGCAGGAAGCCTCACTGCAGCGTGCAAGTGGCGCTTCCCCCTTCCCTTTGGAGCCATTCCAGGTGTATGCCTTCGTTTTGCTCTGAATAGGCTGCTTACACATGGTGGTAAGGCTCCCTGAAAAACTTAGCACTTTGCACCCCCTCTAGCTATGCCACTGGCATTGTTATGTCACTTTGGATTGTTAATGTTGGACGCTCTTTCTTCTCAGTGATATTTTTCTTCTTCAATGCCCCTCACAATGTCTTGGCCTCCTTTTCCCGCAATGCCGTTTGATCTGGCAGTGGCCCACGTTGATTTGTCTAACAGAGCTTCTGATGTCACCACATCAGGAGTGTCATCACAATGACACTGACAAACCACATGTGTGGCTACAGTCAGTGGTATTAAACAGTGGCATGGGAAACGAGGCCAACGAGGGCAAAGAATAAATGTGGCTCCAAGAAGGATGGGACTGAGGGGAAAAAAATGAACGTGTCCTCAACAAGTGCTGTAAATGGCAGGCATTTTTCAGTATTGCTGGGATGAAAATGCCTCACTTCCATTTCACTGCTTGCAAAAGTAGAAGAGGCCTTGAGGTGATTCTCAGCGTGTCGTGTAAATGGAGGTTTAAGGGGGCCTTACCAACAGCAGCCTTGGTTCTGTTCCACTGAGTGGCTAGAAGCCAACATTTTCCCCCAGAAGTCCTATGGGGATGATGCTATAGCATTATTCCCAGGGACAGCAACTGTTACCCTGCGCATGCCTGATCTTGTCTGATCTCGGAAGCTAAGCAGGGTCAGGCCTGGTTAGAACTTGGATGGGAGACCGCCTGGGAATACTGGGTGCTGTAGGCTTATACCATAGTCTTTCGAGACTGAAGGTTGCCAACCTTTGGTGAGAAAAGGCAGGTGCCTACCACTAGGGTTCTGAAACAGGTGAGCTGGGGTGCTTTTGGTGCAACTTCCACACCCTTTCCCCAAAAAATCTTTGCGTGAAAAGTTCCCTCAGGAGAATATTTAGCTGATCCTTACTTTTCAACATTCACAAGAATGAACACAAAGGCTCCAATGCGATTAGTGCTCCAGCATTGCAAGGTTCTTGAAAGCCCGGCCGCCATCATGTGCTTCAGGGCTACTGCTGCAAATGGGCAGCGGTATGGGGCATTCAGCAGCAGCTCCAGAGGCCTTATCATTGGCACCTGTGAGTTGGTGGCAGAGGCATGAAATAGGCAGGAAAGGAGAGGGCAGAGGTACCCCACCCCTTTCTCTGTTTTGGACATGTACCAACAGAATGGTTGGTTTAGGTCTGTGGAGATGCAAGGGAGTGGCAACAGGAAACAGGAACCCCAGCAATTCATTAATCTGTGGAACTCCTTGCCACAGGATATGGTGATGGCACCTGACCTAGATGCCTTTCATAGGGGATTGGAAAGGTTTCTGGAAGAAAAGTCCATCCAAAGTTACAGGCCATAATGGGTATGTGCAACCTCCTGGTTTTAGAAGTAGACTATCTCAGAATGCCAGAGGCAAGGTAGGGCACCAGGATGCAGGTATCTTGTTGCCTTGTGTGTTCTCCAAGGCATCTGGTGGGCCACTGTGAGATATAGGAAGCTGGACTAGATGGGCCTTTGGCCTGGTCCAGCGAGGCTCTTCTTATGTTCTTATTATGTTCAACCCAAATCAACAAACAAGTTGGTAAAAAGTAGTACTGAGCCAATATGGGGAGGCATTTTTGGAAACACGTCTGGACTCTGAAGGAATCCCTCATCTTCAGAGATTTTTCAGGAAAATTGTGCAAAGGAGGGCAAAACTTTTGCATCTATGCTTGCCTTCTGACACCCATTCAAAGCAAGGACAATGCATTGCCTGACTCTGAATTGGCCTTGTCATATTGGCACCTAACCAGGTCTGCTAGGCTACATAGTACTGTGATGCTATCACACTGGCTATGTAATCCCTGATTGGCTGGATCATGCACGAAAAAGAAGAATATCGCTTAATGATTTAAAAGGCACGAGAGTAGAAATTAAGAGAGGATGCGAACAGACAGCACATGTCTGCAGAGAAGGTAAGGGGGTTGAGGGGCCACTTTGGCCCCCTCAAAAGCACCTTAGATGTGCAGAAAATGTCTGTGATTATTTGGTACAGTAGAAGGCAAACGTGTACCTGATTTGTGGAAGGGTTTGTTTGACTAAAAAAGGTCCGTGCTCTCCACAATATGCCTTTGCATCTATTGCCCTCTAGCTAGAATCCAGTTGAGTGAATCGCAGAGCAGATGCCAGCTGAATGGAGTGTCCTGAAGTTCCCTCTGCAGAGGGTAGGTTGGGGATAGGGAAGATCTCAAATAAACCACTCAATTGCAGGAAGTCAATAATTTTTGATCCAGTTATGCACAATGAGGGGCCAGTCCCAACCTGCTTCAATTCAAGCAGGTTAGGCACAGCTGTAACAGGACAATGTGGCTATTTTCTCTTTCAGCAGTCTTGAGATGAAACATAGCTTTGCCTGCAGGCCTGACCCTGCCAGAGACATTGTTATTCCCCTGCCCAGCAGAGAGGAAGAAAAATGTCCTCAGTTCCTTGGCATCTGCTGCACTCTCGTTCAAGCAACTACATTTCAGCTACTGTTTGAGAGCTTGGGAAAAAAGCAGTACCATTTTCTGAGTTCAGTTGTGCTGGGGAACACTCCAAGGGGACTAATTTTTTCCCCTCCAGTCAACAGTGCAAGCCCAATGCTGAAAAGAGGGCAGGGGTTTCTCTCCATAGGAGGCTCCTCCAAATCCCAGACTGGGGGCCAGATCCAGGGTTTGGGGAAAATCTTCTGCTCTTACCATTCCGTCTCTGCATGGCTCATATTCTGAGTAGATCTGCGCACCGGGATGCTCTGGGTACTCGCGTCTGCCCTGATGTCCTATTGCACAGCCTTCTGGGATGCCGGGCAACAGTCATGATTGCCAGAGTGTCTTGGTGCCCAGATCTACTCAGAATATGAGCCCTGCGGAAGCAGAACAGTAAACTCTGGTCCAAACTGGTATCAGTTTTCCTTCAGACAGTGGTTGTGAGTTTGGTGACCACAGCTCTACAGGGCTGTTCTGTGCAATGTGCAAGAATTTTTGAATATGTTTGAGAATATTCAAGGGCCCCTACCCCTTTGGAGCCATTCCAGGCAAGGGGAGCAAAATGGAGGCATATGCCTGGAATGCCTCTGAAGGGGGGAGACAAGGGCCCCTTCAACCAGGCTGTGGTTAGGCTCCCTGCCATATTTAGTACTTTGCACCCCCTCTAGCTACACCACTGGTAGTTTGGCCTTTAGCACAGAACAGATGGTATCTCAGGTCCTTGACATTAACTGCAGAATGTTTCGAAGCATAAAAGACCCGTGAAAGTCTCCAAATTTTTTTCATGAGTGCTGAGGACAAAGCTTGTTCTTGGACCAATTTCTTAAAGGTCTTTTCTTCTTCATTGCTGGTCAAGATTTGTACACACTTGCCTTTCTTTTTGCCAGCAGGTGCACTTACACGATCATATCCAGTGACTTGTTGTTGGCAACCTTCAGTCTCGAAAGACTATGGTATCGCGCTCTGAATGGTGGTTCTGGCACAGCGTCTAGTGTGGCTGAAAAGGCCGATTCGGGAATGACAATCCCTTCCACACTGGGAGCAAGTGCAGTCTGTCCCTGGTCTGTCTCCCTGGCTATGGGCCTTCCTTCTTTGCCTCTTTGCCTCAGTCTGTTGGCCAAGTGTCTCTTCAAATTGGGAGAGGCCATGCTGCACAGCCTGCCTCCAAGCGGGAAACTCAGAGGCCAAGGTTTCCCATCTGTTGAGGTGAGAGTAAGTGCTAGATTACCACTGGGAGTAAGTGCTAGATTTTCACAGAAAGATGAGTAAAGGTGGATCTGCCTTCAGCCTCCCCTTTTTGCAGTATTACAGAACGCCTTGCAAAAAGGACTGCTTGTTCATTTACATTGTTCTTGCTCTCATCAGGGGATGAAGTCAAACAGGGGATAAGGAATTTCTGTTCCACCAGAGTATCTAATTTCCACCTGATAATCAGCAATGAAGAATACTGGCTCGGCTCTGACTGTTCTGATATGTTGAAGACACTTCAAATATCCATAGTGAATAGCAGCAGCAGCAGCGCATGAAATATCACATGAAAGCACCTATGTGGATTTCCAGCAGAAATGTTGTATGACTCCTATCCAAGGAGCTGCAGGGCATATGACCTTGTGCTAGGATATGTGCAATTCCAAATTTCATATTCCCAGGGCAATTTTCCCACTAGCTTTAATATACTAGTAATCCTGCAGCAAAGCTAATTAATCATTAGATCTTTGTTTCTTTTCTTTTTTCTCCCAAAGATTACTGCCACATTTTAGCTGTTAAGACCAAGCAACATTCTAGGTCCCTTATGAATGCTGGGTCTGATTCTCTTACAATCCAGTCTCTTTTTGCTGTTGCCAGGACCCCCGCTCCCACAAATGAATATTTGCTCTGAACTGAATACTCAAGTTATTATTACATTGCATGATTGAACATTTCGGTTACTCACTAGGGACCGAGATACAGATTTCCATTTGGATATTTGACATTTAATATGCTGAGTTATATATTTTCACCCCCACCCCTTTTCACCATGCACATACAAAGCTGAACGTCATGCAGATTTCTGGCATATTCTGCACGACACACCAATCATATGTTTGTGCAAATTTCTTCCTTTGAGGAATATTCATATATACAGTCCCCCCCCCCCACCTAAAGTCTGAAGTGATATAGTCCAGAAGGTTGTGTAAACCAAGCTTCTGATGTTTTACATGAGGATTGAAGGTAAGAATCATCAGAGTGTGAACCTCAGCCCTTGTTAACCTGTCCCAAGATGAAACTGGATTTTTACCATTTAAGACACTTCTATGGGTCAAATCTGATGGAAACAAATTGCCTATGGTAAAGTACCCCAGAGGCACTCAGATGCCAACTGTCACAATCTGCCCATTGCTCTCTGATGCACACATGTTAAAAAATGAGAACATTGTTTTTCAACAATATATTAGATCTGAGCATAAAGCAAAGGCTGTTTTCATGAACATTGTTGTCAGGCTCATGAGGGAGGTGTTCAGCAATGTATCTGTTCAGGAAGTATTGCCCTCACTCTGAACAGCTTTCCGTTGTCCTTTGTGACCCATATTGGCTAAGATCAACCATATGGTTAACTCAGAAAGCATTGTTTTCACTCTAAATTGACTTTGCTTACCTTAAACTACATCTGATCTTGTTAAGGGCCCAATCCTGAACCTGGCCAGCACTGGTGTGGAGCCTTGGCACTGGGTAAATGTGCTGTAAATGTGCTGTAAAGCACATTTTTTGCACCCAGTGATTGCAACACCAGTCAGGTACATGGCCCAGTGCTGGCAGGAAGAGGATGTGTTGCTGTGGTGTTGCAATGGCGGACCTCTCCAGCCCTGAACCTGAGGGCAGAGGTTCATGATGGCACACCCCGTGGGATGACACCGTCCTCCCACGCACAAATCTGCCCCCCCCCCACTTACCTGGAGTGCGACAGAGCCTCACACGACTTGAGGGTGTATTGGGCTGTAAGCTATCTGGCTACACTGCACTGTGACATGCTCACATTCAGTATATGATCCCTGATTGGTTGGGATCCCTAATTGGCTGGGTAGATAAGTAGCCTTATCTACAAATTAATGGTCCTGAAGCAGCAGCAGACAGAGGCAACAATAGCAGCAAACAATTTTGAAAATAGGTGAATATTGGCTCAAATAAAGTGTTTTCAAATACTGTAATATTTTCACTGTCGTCCTATTGCCAAAGCACGGCTTTTTACATGAACATAAAAATGGTGTATGACATATGAAGTGTAACCCTACAATAAATAAAAGAAGATATATGTCCCCTGTAAATCCTTTGCCACTTGGAAATATTATCCTTTGAAGTGTTGCCTTGCTAACTAAATATATCCTTGTAATTGGGGGGATGACTGCAGCAACCATTGGAATGCAAGGTCTTCAAAACCTCATGTCTAATTACAGCGGCAAAGGGAGGGTAGGCCAAGGAATTAGACGAGTGCTGCAGTCTATTTTTGTTTAATGGCTACAGCATGTCTTGTTTTATCTACCACTGAGCCAAACACAGGTCTCCTAATAAAAGAAAGAGGACACAACAAATTCTGTGTATCCAAGTCCTACTATTGAGAACCAAAAAAACTAATTACCAACTAAACAAGAGCTGGCCAAACATTTGCAACAGAGAGTTTCCAACCAAGAGGATCAAGAAACAAATGTTCCCTGGTATCAAACCAATAACGAAAGTGCAGATTAAAAATATTTTTCCATTCATGTCTATTTCCGGAAACTAGCCCCCTCCCCTATCGGGTCTCAGTTGCTTTAATTGTTGTATAGCCAGAATTCTTGGAACAAAGCCAGATATTCACTGTTCTGTGAATACAGTCTCTATTCTGAATAGAAAGGTTTCAACTGTTAAGGAACTGGTGGAGCTCTGCCTTTTGATTTATTGAGTTTCATGGTTCTTTATGTTTCTGAAGTGAAAAAAGAGGTCCCCTTATGAAAACATAGGTGATTTGATTTCTCCGGAAGACATAACTTTATATCTTTGTAACCCAAATGTGGTGCTGGCACTAGAGGTCTATCTAGGCACATGCTGGGTGCCCATGCCATCCCAAAGGAGCCACCAATTCATCCCATTTGTGCATGGAACTCGAAGCAGTAAAATGTCATCTTTTAAAATGTAGAGTCACCATCTGTCCAATTTTGTCCCCCATCATTGGCACCGATGCAGCCAGTAGTGTAGCTAGAGGGGGCCTGGAATGGCTCTGAAGGGGAGGGGAAGGGGCCGCTTTCATGCTATGGTGAGACTCCCTGCGAAACTAAGTGCTTTGCACCCCCCTCTAGCTATGCCACTGTATTTGTATTGCTGTTGTATTATGTTGGTGTTGATCTAAGCCAACGGGGGGGGGGGGAGGGCTGAAAGGAGGGCTAGAAATGCTTTTATACTTATAGGTAAATGTTCAGCCTGCAGCTTGGGCAATGATTTGACTTGTTCTTTCCCAAAGATCTTTGCAGTTGCTGCAAACCCCATCTGGTGCCTGGAACCAGGGCCTTTCTGTTGTAGGTTCTGCCCTCCTTCATCCACACCATTTTCCTTTCCTCCCATGGAGATTCCCCTGCCTCCCTCCCCAACCTGTAAAATATGGAGCTGTCACTCTAGGTACTTACGTGACCAGCAATTCCGGCAGCATCTCTGCACTCCAGAGATATCACCGGGTGGCATTAAACATCTGCCTGTTTGCTGGCAGCTTAAGGGGACACCTTCACCGCTCGCGCAGCTAACTGAGCTTATTGCACAATTCCGCCCTATCAGCACTGCATCTCATTAAGATGCCATTGCAGCATCCCAGCCTGTTCCTGGACTTTGATCAGCAAAGATTAATCACCCCAGACTGAATTAATAGCGGTGATTAAACTTAACGGAAAGTAAATGGGACTGCAATATGACCGAGGTACAATCTTGCCAACATGACCATTCACCAGTGATTCCTTTATGCATGATTTCTTCTTAACCATTAGACACTAAGGGTTTATTATGGTGTACTAATTAGGAAGACATGGCTAATATACACTAACCATTACAGTCTGTGGCATAACTTAGCAAATTATACACAAAGCAGACTTGCTGGGCACTTGGCACTTTGCATGCCACTTAGTACGGAACCTTTTGCTATAAAATACCTGGGCAAGACTGCTGACATGGGTAGGGGGGATGTCACACAGGAAATTCATGGTTAGAGCTTGGCCAGTGATCACAGCACGGCAAGGCCAGTGGAGTAAGACCAGAACAAATAAGTTGTCAAGCACAAACTGAGCTTCCTTTGTTTGTTCATTAAGAAAAAGAGACATTCAATTCAAGGAATTCATTTTTTAAAAAATGACATTCTCCTACCTTCAAGAGTCCAAAGCCGTTAATAAGAGGAAATTGAAAACAAGCCAGGATGGTGTAATGGTTTGGGGCTTGAACTTAGACCTGGAAGATCCAGGTTCAAATCTTTGCTCAGCCATGAGGCTTTCTGGGTGACTTTGGGCCAAGTCACTATCTCTCAGTCTACCTCACAGGGTTGTTGTGAAGACAAAGAGAGGGGAGGAACTATATACACCACCCTGAGCTCCTTGGAGGAAGGGCAGTATAAAAATGTGAAAAATAAATAAAATAAATAATCACCAATAAAGCATGATAAAACAATACAATAAGAGAGCAGCAGTAGAATCAGTATCACAGCAGCAGAAAGGTCTTAGGGGCCAAATCCTATCCAAATTTTTAGTTAGCCATGTTTTAGTGCAGTGTTTCTCAAACTGTGGGTTGGGACCCATTAGGTGGGTCATGAGCCAATTTCAGGTGGGTCCCCATTCATTTCAATATTTTAGTTTTAATAGACTTGATGCTACCATGGTACGTGACTGCATTTGGGGAAATGTTACAGATCTATACTTTCAACAGGCTATTGTTACATATATAGTGTATATGCTTTTAAAAATGATAGTAAATGGAACTTATTTCTGGGTAAGTGTGGGTAGATTGCAGCCTAGGATTGTTAAAAATTTCCCTGCTTGATGATGTCACTACCACTCATGACATCACCTCTGGTGGATCCTAACAGATTATAATTCTAGAAAGTGGATCCTGATGCTAAAAGTTTGAGAACCACTATTTAGTGCAGCCATTTTCAACCACTGTGCCGTGGCACACTGGTGTGCCACGAGTGGTCCACAGGTGTGCCACAGGAATTTGGGGGAAGGTCATTTATTAATCGGGCCAATGGGAGATGTTCACCTCCACTGGCAGCATGATGTGCCTTGTCAATTGTCAAATACCTGGTGGTGTGCCTTGACCATTTTAGTGCCTTGTCAGTGTGCCATGAGATGAAAAAGGTTGAAAATCACTGGTTTAGTGAGTGGGGCAAGGCAGGCCCTGCTTTCTGTTAGCACCCACTAGACCTCAGTGGGGTGGGGGGAATAAAGGCAGATTTCTCCAGTTAATCCAGGTGAACAGAAGGAAACATATGAGAGGAGTGATTTGGTATTCCACCAAAGAATCCATTAGACCAGGTTGAGTTGCTGATATGACAGTGAGGAACAGAATCCAGGTGAAAGTTGCAGCCAGGAAGCATAGAATCAGCCCTAGAGAGTAGGAGGCCAGATAGCAAAATGAAGGAAGAAGGGCATCTCTCTTGGAAATACTTACCGTAAGTTAGTCCAAGGTCAGCAAAATCCAATCAGCTTCCCTGTGGCTGACATTGGAACAGAGGTGTCTGCATGAGGCAAGTGCCAGAAGGACAGCCTGGAAGGAACATGATCCCCTGCAGATCAAGCTTTGTGATGAATATTGAAGGTCCCAATATGTGATTAATGACAGATTCGTTTCTCTGGATGGGTGGGAGCCTGATAGCTACAGATACATTCCCTAAAACTTGCCCAAAGGGTTGTGGAGCAAATACACCAGCCTTATTGCCAAGGTTGGCTTGCATCTCAGCATCACCTTTTGCTTTCTGTTAGGACTCACCTAAAGGAAGATGACATTCACACTGTTGGCTCTCCATGGAGGTCCACATATGCACACTGTGGAGTGGGGGGTCTCTGGGTGATCACTTCAGAATTCATGCCCTCCTTGTCGAGTCAGCAACATCACCTGCCTTCTATTTGTTAGGTTCTTTAGTCCCATCCCAATTCTCTGGGGGGGGGAAAATGGGATCAGTGGCATAACTAGAAGGGATGCAAAGCACTAAGTTTTGCAGGCACCTGAATGCTCCCTGCAAGGGGCCCCTCCCCCTCCCTTTCAGAGCCATAATGGAGCGTTCCACCTCTGTTTTGCTCCCACCGCCAGAATGGCTCCGAATAGAAGGGGGTGGGTCGCTTGCACAGCACGTTCAGGCACCTGTAAAACTTAGGTGGGCCGCTGTGAGATACAGGAAGCTGGACAAGATGGGCCTATGGCCTGATCCAGCAGGGCTCTTCTTATGTTCTTAGGCTTTGCACCCCCTTTAGCTACACCACTGCATAGGACCGCACAGCATCCTCCTCATTCACCAGGCTGGGGTCTTGCAGGTCAACCATGGGGCAACGGCCATATTGGCAGAACTGTCGGGTGGCGCATGGGTGAAGCCGTGGCCACCCCACATGTCGCCCCACATGCAGCAAGAGAGATCCCAGCATGGATGCAGGCCTTTCCCTGCCCAGCTCATGAGGAAGCAACTGGGCATTTGGGTGTGCATCAGTATCACAAGGCATCTTCTCACCTCATGGACTTGGTCAGGTGCACCTTTTGGCATGGATGGGAATGCACGCCCTTCCCCAGGAGCACTAGTCATTTGCTCCTATGCATTCTCACTGCTGGATCAGAGCCATGGTTTGTCTTCTCTTAATTCACTCTTGTAACTATCTTGTGCAGACTACAGACAGAGATACCTTTGCTTCTTTGAGGGCAGTGGTTCCTACTGTCCTTCCTCCCATTTTTCCCCCAGCTCTCTCCTCTCACCAGATGGTGCATTTTTGTGCAGGGGCTGACATATGCACAGCCCAAGGCTTCTTCTTCCAGGGCACATCCCTCCGGAGCCAGCTACCCTTCCAAGGCGATCCTCCCCTAAGGCAGCAGCTGTCACCTCTCTACCTCCCTGGGTGTCTGAGAAGTCAGGAAGGCAAGCAGCTGTTCCAGAGGCACCATCTGACCTGGCTGAAGGCAGAGAGCGAGAGGCTCTCACAGGCAACAGTGCATTTTTGGTGCAATGGATAAATGTTCCCTGGAACCTTGACTGTGTCACTTCACTGGTTCTTTATTTGCTACTGTTATCGGCCTGATTTGGGAGTCTGAAATCGGTCTTTGTGAAATTGCCACAACCTGCCCCCACCCCTGGGAGACAAAGCCTTTAGAAAACCTGGCTTACAATAACATTCACAATATTTATGAGGGTTCTGTCCCCCGATAGTCCAGCCAATGGCTTTTCTCAGAGGTCTGCAAGAGGTTTGGTTTGTATTACCTGACCCTCGTTGCTTCACTAACATTTTGGTTGCCTTTGAAATTATAGCTCTGTTCAGGGCAAGGGGGCAAATGCCCCATTGCACTGCAATCCTTGCTAGCCACACACACATACAGGGCCAGGCCATCCATGAGGCCAAATGAGGCAGATGCCTCAGGTAGCAGACTAATGGGGTGCGTTCACTTCTGTCTGACCATCTGCCTCCACCGCTCCTCCTTCCTGAATTGGAAAAGGTAAAGGAGGATGGAGCAGAAGTATGGAAGAGAGGCCAGTGAAGGGCTGGAGTGTTTGCCCTCACTTCCTCTTCCTCTCCATGCCATAGAATCAGGTACGGTTGGTTGGCAACCTTCAGTCTCGAAAGACTATGGTATAAGCCTACAGCACCTGGTATTCCCAGGCGGTCTCCCATCCAAGTACCAACCAGGCCTGACCCTGCTTAGCTTCCAAGATCAGACAAGATCAGGCATGTGCAGGGTAACAGTTGCTGCAATCAGGTAAGGGGGAGGCAGCATTTGGCATGCTGTCTCAGGCCCCAGGAGGTCAACCCATACTTTAGAATTTGCACACGCTAAACGCACAGGTTTCTCACAGTAGGGCTAGCTAAAGTGTCAGTGTTGGGGCCTGGCTTTTCAGTGCACTCCTCATGTGTTCTTTCCTCATGTGTCATTTAACCTAGGAGAAGTGGGGGAGATGCCCAATGAGGGCTTGTCAGGAATCCTTTGTCCTCAGCCAAACTCTGCCTTAGAATGGAAGCTTGCCCGAGGCCGCTTGAGCACCCTCATTTTCTTTGGTTCTACTAAGCAGCAGGGAGAGGGTCTTGAGAGGCTGGTCAGTAGCTCTGGTTATTGTCCCATACCCTGTACCTCAGACTCACAGCCCAATCCTATCTAAGCTGCACCCCCCAGAGCCTATGCTGCATCATGTGGGGTGAGGGGGGGCAGTCACAGAGTTCTCCTCCAGGTAAGGAAACATTTGTTCCCTTGCCTGAAAGTCTCCACTGCCCCAATGGGTCTACTCAGACCTGTGCCTGTGATTTTGCTGGTGCAAGTCTGAATGGGCCCAGGTAGGTGGATTGAGGCTGGGAAGGGCGATAGGATTTTGGAAGAGCTGCTGCCACTGAAATGTATCCCCTTCCCAACCTAGACACACACCCCACTCCATCCCAGTTCATGCCCCCATTCCATCCACCAACTGGAATCCCTAGTATGTATGCACTGCTGAAACAGAGACACCTGCGTTGGCTCGGTCATGTCGTGAGAATGGGTGATGGCCGGATCCCAAAGGATCTCCTCTATGGCGAACTCGTGCAAGGAAAGCGCCCTACAGGTAGACCACAGCTGCGATACAAGGACATCTGCAAGAGGGATCTGAAGGCCTTAGGGATGGACCTCAACAAGTGGGAAACCCTGGCCTCTGGCTTGGAGGCAGGCTGTGCAGCATGGCCTTTCCCAGTTTGAAGAGACACTTGGCCAACAGTCTGAGGCTAAGAGGCAAAGAAGGAAGGCCCATAGCCAGGGAGACAGACCAGGGACAGACTGCACTTGCTCCCGGTGTGGAAGGGATTGTCACTCCCGGATTGGCCTTTTCAGCCACACTAGATGCTGTTCCAGAACCACCTTTCAGAGCGCAATACCATAGTCTTTCGAGACTGAAGGTTGCCAACAAACAAACAATGGGAGCTGCTGTTGCACTGGTGTGACCACTCACCACTTGTGGCTGTGGCCCAGTTATGCTCAGTGTCACATTGCATTTGGCGATGGCCATAAAGAGCAAAGCGCTGTTGGAACACGTGTTCTGGTGATGCAGGAGCCCAATGGGATGGGGCTGTCAGTGTATTTTCCACTGCCCCCTCCACATCCTGAACTGTACGTGTATCTCACTTGATCTTTTCTACTCCCCTCCTGCAATTGCACCACCTACACCCTGACTTGCTCTGCTGTGTCTTTTGCTCACATACAGCCACATTTCTTCTCCATTCCCCGAAGATCAAGTGAAGGCTGAGGCTCTCATCTTCCCCGAGGGACAGAGAAAGCCAGAGGGGAACTGCTCTTGCTCAGTGCTGGTTCTCGCAGCCAATTTTCCAGGAGCTCTTATTGCCCTTCATGTTCAATGAAAGGCTTTTGTTTAGCTTGGCAACTGCTGGCCCCTTTTCATGTCCATTTCCTCCGCTTGCTTTGATGTGCAAAATATCCAGGGAGAACGTTATGATATTATTGAAAAAGCCCAATCAAAGCGATGCTGCTCTCCTTCCTCTCCTCCACTCTTTAAATCCTTTACAGATACTTCTTAGCTACTGCCGATCTGACCTACTAATTAGTAGGACGTCGTGTAATTTATACTGTTCACTGCGCAAAATGATATTTGAGTCGCATTTGGGCAGTGAAACGTTCAGCTCAGCCTGGAGTATCCTCTGCAGCCCAGTAGCACAATCGAGAGAGATGTGTCTCCATGAATATCCTGCCCATGTTACCCTGCCCATGCCTGATCTTGTCCAATCTTGGAAGCTAAGCAGGGTCAGGCCTGGTTAGTACTTGGATGGGAGACTGCCTGAGAATACCGGGTGCTGTAGGCTTATACCATGATCTGGGAAGCTAAGCAGGGTCAGGCCTGGTTAGGACTTGGATGGGAGACCGCCTGGGAATACCGGATGCTGTAGGCTTATACCATGATCTGGGAAGCTAAGCAGGGTCAGGCCTGGTTAGTACTTGGATGGGAGACCGCCTGGGAATACCGGGTGCTGTAGCTTATACCATAGTCTTTCGAGACTAAAGGTTGCCAACCAACCTTACCTGTTCCATGTAACAACAGGGTCTAGAAACATATGAAGCTACTTTGTGCTGAGCCAGACCATTGGTTCATCTAACCCAGTATTGTTCAGTGTGACTGACCATGGCTTTCCAAGGTCAAAGCCCAAAGTTCTGTTACTTCAGATCCAGCAAACTGAAGACTCCAGGGATTGAACGTGGGATATTTGCTTGCATGTATTTTGCCACTAAACCCTCCCATAGGAAGAGTTCTGTGTCTTACAGAGCAATTCTAACCAGGTTGCCACTGATGCAATACAGTGGTGCTGAAATGGCCACCACTGTATCCCGCTTGTGGGCAGGGAGGCAGCTGGAGGTCTCCTTAAGGAAAAGGAACATCTGTTCCCTTACCCTGCACCAAGCCTTCCTTATGAGGAAAGGCTACGGCGTTTGGGCCTCTTCAGCCTAGAAAAGAGACGCCTGAGGGGGGACATGATTGAGACATACAAAATTATGCAGGGGATGGACAGAGTGGATAGAGAGATGCTCTTTACACTCTCACATAACACCAGAACCAGGGGACATCCACTCAAATTGAGTGTTGGGAGAGTTAGAACAGACAAAAGAAAATATTTCTTTACTCAGCGTGTGGTCGGTCTGTGGAACTCTTTGCCACAGGATGTGGTGATGGCGACTGGCCTGGACACCTTTAAAAGGGGATTGGACAAGTTTATGGAGGAAAAATCCATTTCGGGTTACAAGCCATGATGTGTATGCGCAACCTCCTGATTTTAGAAATGGGCTATGTCAGAAGGCCAGATGCAAGGGAGGGCACCAGGATGAGGTCTCTTGTTATCTGGGGTGCTCCCTGGGGCATTTGGTGGGCTGCTGTGAGATACAGGAAGCTGGACTAGATGGGCCTATGGCCTGATCCAGTGGGGCTGTTCTTATGTTCTTAATCCCCAGCAGCCACTATGGGTCGACTTGGAGTCACGCCAGCTTAATCGTGGTGCAGATACAAGTGCATGTCTTTCAGGCCTGGTAGGAGAGATAGGATGTGGCGGAGGTCTCCTCCACTGTCCTCACCCCCACTCCTGGGCCTGAACAGCCCTCCTCCCAACCCTCTGCCCACTCCAACCCCCCCCCCCAACTCCTTTCCACCCTCCCCTCACCTTCCCACCATCCGATGTTGGGCTTACCCTGGTTGGCAGTCGCTGCCTTACACCATTGCAACAATGAAGCATGAGTGACACACAGTGTGGAAGGGAGCAACTATGCCCCCCTTGGGCAACTTGCAAGCACCATCACTCCCACCACAGAGGAACATTCTGGTGGCAATATAGGAATTTCAGCACCTCACAGAATCAGGAGCTCTGTATACGCATTACAGGGGTCCAGTGTAAAAAGGACACACATGCTGGGTGGAAAGTTGGCTGTGATAACAAAAAAAGCTTCCATTCCAGTCAGGCTTGCACATCCTTGCGCATTGTGCTGATAAGCATATCTCGAAACCCACACATAGGCTGCCCAGGCTGTCTCTGCTCATTAGTTGTTTTGCATCTCAGGCTAAAACAAGGGCATGAAACTTGTTTTTCCCGGTGCCATTAACACATAAGAAGCCCCAAGTTAGACTCGGTGACTTTGAACTTGTAAAACCTTGAAGATATAATGTGGCTTAAACACATGGAAATTCCTTCAGGTCCTAATTAATTTAGTCTTCTGCCACAGAAAGGCTGTTGGTGTAAATTATTCATAAGATATTATAAACATCCTGATCTTAAATTTCATACAAAATTGCAGTGCCGCTTCTCCAACTGGAAGGAAATCAAAGGCCCTTGTGAAGTGGCCTCCCCAAATTACAGCCATTGGAGGGCGCCCCAGTAGTCAGCGTCCTTCCGCTAAGATTGTCAAGGTACATAATTGCCTTTTGTTTAAGAAGATTTGCTACCTTGTCCTCTTCCAAAACAAGAAGAGGCATCTCAGTGTCTTCCAACATTCTTCACAAGCACTGGAAGCTCGTTTTAATCAGGGATGCGCTCAAAATGGTGAGGTGCTCTGATACTTTCAGCCAGGGGTGGGCAAATGTTTTGGCAGGAGGGGCTGTAATGGAAGATCAGAAGATCATCAGGAGGGTGATGTGGTGTTGCAGTGATTCCATGTTTTGACAGCTAGTTGACAGCTCTGGGAAGGGCAGGGCTGGCTCCACAGCTATAATCAATCAAGGCCAATGGAGACCTGGTTGGACACCTGAGCTTCATTTGACCTTGATGGGACCCGAGCTAATGAGGTAGCTCACAGCTGAGCTGCATTTGGACTTAACAAGGGGCTGCAGGATAAAAGGCAGCTTCAGAAGGAGCAAAGGGGACCAGAGCGGGACGCTGACCCAGGGCCAGGAGCGGGATGCTGGCCCAGACCAAGAGAGCTACCTGACCCAGACCTACAGGAGAAGGGGACTGCCAGGACTCTGCTGGAGGACACAGAAGAGAGGACTGCCAGGACCCTGCTAGAGGAGACGCTCTGCTGGAGAGAACACTGCTGGAGAGGAGGGACTCTGCTTCAGAAGACTGGACTGTGCTTTGGAGATTGGATTGGACTTGGACTGGAGGCTTTGGACCTTTAACCACTGAGTTAAGTGGAGTTTTGGGGAGGGAAAGCCTCTGGACAAGAGGACTTGCAGGGAGTGTCTGTGTTCATAGCAATAAATTCTTGTTAATTGCTATAGATAAGGAGTTCTGTGTTCATTCCTTTGCATACCACAGCTGTTGTTTCTTGGAAAAGGAGGGTGTTAATTAGCCAAAAAGTGGGCATTAGAAGGGAGTTGAGATATTTGGACGGGACAAATTGGCGTAGTCGGCAGGACTGGGAAAATTGGGATAGGACAGGGGCACATCATCTCTCTGACACTGTGTTGGGGGCTGGGGGAAAAGAAGAATTAATTTACATTTCAAATTTGAATAAGTTTACATAAATGTGTAGTGAATGAATGAATTTGTAATGTAATGAAATGAATACATTAGAGATGGAACTTAAATGAACGGATGAATTTCATTGAGCTTATTTATAATACACGTGAGAACTCTAATACAGGCATGTAGAACCACGTGAGAACTGTGAACTGTTTGCCACACACCTCTTGTGCAGTGAAAACATACAGACCAAGCCAGAAACACATGGAGACATAAGTTGTTCAGAGGCAATTGGGGGAGGGTTTAAAATAATGCCCAGGGAGAAGCTGGATACACATGGAGACAATAAAAGGCCTTGCTCTCACTCCACCACTGCCCAGCCAGTCTTCTCTCAGTTCGACTTTCCTCCTGCTCCAGGGAGGATGTGGCCAACAAGCATGTTCAGCGCAGGGCGGCAAGAAGCCCGCTTGCTGATGGGTCCTCCCTGGAGCATGAGAGAAGCCCAAAACTAGAGAAGGCTGGCTGGTAAAGAGATTGAGCGGCACTGCAAGCTTTTCCAGCCGAGCCTTCTCGAGTGCCAGAGTACACTAGAGGGGGCTTGGCTGGGAAGCACACACAGCGCCGCCTGGCCAGCCTTCTCTGGAGTTGGGCTTCCCTCCTGGTATGGAGCAGGCTTGTGCTCGCCAGTGAAGCCTTCTCCGGACGGAGAGGGTGATTGCTGGCCAATCACTGGGCTTCCCTCCCGGTCCGGAGAAGGCTTGGCTGGCAAGCAGGAGCCTGCTCCATACCAGGAGGGAAGCCCGAGACCAGAGAGGATCCAGCTGGCAAGCGTGCTCAGCGCAAGACCTTGCTTACTGGTCGGGTCCTCTCCGCAACAGGAGGGAAGCCTCAGGCTTCCCTCCAAGTATAGAGCAGGCTTGTGCTTGCCAGCCAAACCTTCTCCGGACCGAGAGGGAAGCCCAGACCAGCAGTCACACTCTATACAGCACTCAGTGCAATTGCTGGCCAAGACTTCTCCAGATGGGGAAGCAAGCCCAAGCGCATACAGCACAGGAAGCTGGAATGGCCAGGCAGGCAACCTCTCTCACCGGAGGAAAGCCTGAAGCCAGGAGGCTCCACCACCTCCCCCTACCATGTTTCACATGCCCTCTCCACCTCACGCTGCCCCACCCACCTTGTTCACAGCCACAGAAAAGCAACAAGTAGGGAGGCAGCACGTGCAGCTGAGCTGAACAGCTATGGCCATCTCTTTCCCCAAGATGCCTAGGAACGCCCCTGGGGGCTTTACCCGCCTCCCCAAAGCATTGTGATGCACAGATTGAAAACCTCAAAATTAGGCCACAGCCCTGTAACCAGCTCCACAGTGAGCTGACCATGGTCCTGATCTCCCATGAACTAGTCAGCAGACCTGTGAGTTCCAGTCCAGTCCAGAACAGGATACCATGATTCCTGGATTTCCTAGATCCGTGATTTTCAACCACTGTGCCATGGCACACTGGTGTGCTGCGAATGGTCCCCAAGTGTGCCGTGGGAATTTGGGAGAGGGTCATTTATCAATAGGACCATTAGGGGATGTGAGCCCCCATTGACAGCACAGTGTGCCTTGTCAATTGTCCAAAAGCTGAGGGTGTGTCTTGACCATTTTAGTGCTTTCCCAGTGTGCCGCGAGATGAAAAAGGTTGAAAATCACTGTCCTAGATGGACCATGCAAGCATCCATGACAGCATCAGGAGGCCCCAAACTATCCCTACCGCCTCTTAAAATAAGGGTACATTTGCATCCCACTTACATTAGGGTCTTGGTCTCCAGGATCTTTCATTAACCCATTTCTGCCCAGCCCACAGGTGTACACATTTTGATCCCTGTTGCGTATATGCAACATTGGGCAGAAATGGCTTAAGTAATGATGTCATCATTGTATGCTAGGGCTAAGTAGCACGACATTCACCTACTCTAGAACTAGGATAAATTTTTCAGATGTTCAGCAGAAATCTAGGAAATTAATCCAATTCTACTGGGTTGTTTTTGGGATTGACTCAGCAGGGGCTCACCCATTCCTGAAGAAGGTCATTGGGTAACCTTCAGCAAACCTCATTGCCTAACCCCTTTATATGTGAAGCAGCCAACAAGCATATGATGGGAACATAAGGTGCATAAATCCCCTTTCAATGAATGGGTGGTGCCAAAGAACACCCTCCTGCATGTGAGAGGCCACGTAGTTGTGATGTTCCTGGCGAAAGAGACACAACAATGGTCTTCATTATGCAGCTTTCATAGATGAAAGACAGTGGATTAACATCTAGTGCCATCGGGGTAACTGGCTGGTGGGTGGGACAATTACTGTCCATTCTCGCTGGAAAGCACAGCAGCCCATAATCCTCATAACCTGGGACATCAGGTGCTGAAAGACCAATTTAGTCTGGTGGGGGATTTGAGGATCTGCTGATTTTCCTAGTCTTAGCACCTTATGGATGAGATATCATCTAGTCCTCCCTCTGTCCTTCCAGCATTTGGCCTTCCTTCCAGTCTATCTCAGCCTGCCTGTCTCTGGCCTGTTAGACTATCCACAGTCCAGTTGTCTCTGAGCCACCCTTGACCACCCTTGGCCTGACAAGCCATCTTTCATGTATATATTTTGATGGAGTAAACAGGATATCTTTTTTTGAAATAAATAAATAACTGATAACCACTCAGAAAAATCCACGTAGATTATCAGTTCCAACCTAACAGCTTCTCCTATATGCCTCTGGATATTTCAAATTCCAAAAAAATTCCAAAAAGTTATGGTAGTAAATTATAACTAAATGGTTGGAAAGTTGAATGAGATCCATAATATTTTAATGTAACATATGAATATGTCCGATATGTGAGCATGGGAGAAAGACAACGGCAGAGGTCATAATAAATGCCAAGCTCAATAAATAATCAGGCGGTTAACTGCAATTCATTGACACCTGCTGAGCTCTTAGGCTACAGGAAACCCAAACAGAATATTAAATTTGTTTTGTTTTTCTCATGTTCTCAGCACCCAATGGACCAATGCAGCTGGAATTTGTATCAGAAAATGTGGCACTCTATTAAATTCAATGTGCTGTGCACCTATGGACTGAAACAAGTTTAAACAAACAATTATCATCACCTGTTCTACTTACAGAAGCAACCGAAATCCATAAAAGTCTACAAAACAGACATTAGAAATGCTTCAAGAGAAGTCTAAATATCCACCTGGACTTTTATGCGCGTCTATTTGGTATTCATAATTTAGCAGCAAAGAGCGTTGATCATAACAGGACCTTCCTTTCAAATGGATAGAGGGAAGCTAATGGCCCAATCCTATTGAAGGCCTACGACAGCACATCTCCGTCATAAATGGTGCGCCGCCATTATGCGTGTTCATACCACCAGTGCAAATGGCTGAAGGCTTCACATGCTTGCCAGAGATAGGCCAAACTCATGTTGGAGCAGGTAAGGTGCCAGTGGGGGCAAGTCATGGGCAGTTCCACGGAGGATTCCTGGATGCCTTTAAAAGGGACCTGGACGCCTTTAAAAGGGGATTGGACAAGTTTCTGGAGGAAAAATCCATTATGGGGTACAAGCCATGATGTGTATGCGCAACCTCCTGATTTTAGAAATGGGTTATGTCAGAATGCCAGATGCAAGGGAGAGCACCAGGATGAGGTCTCTTGTTATCTGGTGTGCTCCCTGGGGCATTTGGTGGGCCGCTGTGAGATACAGGAAGCTGGACTAGATGGGCCTTGGGCCTGATCCAGTGGGGCTGTTCTTATGTTCTTAGGATCAGGGTGAGGAGGGAAGGGGGTGATTTAGGAATGGTAGGGGTGGTTATCAGTGCACGCCAGATACCATTTTCCTGGTCCAACACATCCCCTACCTCTTGTCTGACTAGGTCCAAGGAGACCCACTGATGGCCAGGCAGAGTACAAAAGCTGCCCCACCCACCATAGCATGCAGTGTGTGCTTTGTCAACATGGCTGCATAGCATAAAATGGTGGTGGGTAGGATTGGGTCATAAATGGTTGAAATATTTGCAAGCCAACCGTGGGCTCCAATGAGCACGCTGGGCCTTTGAAATGCAGTTGGAACTGTTAACAGCACATATGGACTGTCCCTGCATATGCATCAGAGTTTCTCAATTTTTTTTCTCCCAGTTCTCAGGTCCTTCAGAGGAAGAGGTGAGACAGCACAGTCTTGTCTGTCAGTTTGACTGATGCTTCCAGAATTGTTTCCATCACCAGCCATTCCATGTTAGCTTCAAGAAGCAGGGGTGGCGTCAGAGATCATCCAAGCTGGGTGTTCGTCAAGGGCCCATGCCCTTGTCCATCAGAGGCCAACTCTGAAACTCTCTGAAACAGGGTAGAAAAATATTTTCTACCCTGCCTTTTCTCCACTTACATAGACACCCGAAGTGACTTACATAAAAACAGGAATGTACAATAATCACTTTAAAACAACTGTAAGCACCTAAAAATACAATGAGGCAGCAGTGGCAAGCTAAAAACTAAAACTTGCCCGAGATGTCATAAAAGCATCAACAATGAAATAGAAATAAAATATAGGAGCATAAAAGCAGGAAACAGTACAGCAGATAAAAGCAGGAATATACGCAGCATTGATAATAAAACAACACTAAAAAAAAACAGCTCTCAGAAGGGGTAATAAAAGAGGCTATGTAACATGAAAGAAACAACCCACCCCCCACTACACAAAGACCAAACAAAATCAAAACACTTTAACCCCTGCCTGAATGCTTTGAAAAAGTGAGCAGTTCATAATTGCATGGGACAGAGTTCCCTAACTTCAGTGCCACAATTGAGAAGGCTATACGTCTCACGGACATCCACCCTCACGACCATTTGAAGTGGCAGGTGCAGCAAGGCCTGCCTCAGGAGGCCTTAGGGGAAAGGCTGGAATGTTTGAGAGAAGGCAGTCCCTAGGGTACTCTGATCCCAAGCCGTAAAAGTCTTTAAAAGTCAAAACCAACGCCCAGAATTGAATTGGGCCTAGAAGTAAACCAGCACCCAAGCCAGTTGTCAGAATAGCGGTCCGACAGAATCGAACCGCCAAACCACACAAGCCACCTCATTCTGCACGAATGGACATGTCTAGACCATTTTCAAGGGCAGTTCCATGTACAGCATATTGCAATAATCTAAAAGAGACATCTCCTTGGCATGGGCCACTACAGTCAGGTCTGATCAACCAAGGTCTGGACCACTGTGGCACCTGCATACTGTGGACACCCCACTCCAAATTCCTGGTTGACTTCTTCCAGTGGTTTCATGTAGGGTCTGTTTTTTTTATCATTGTTGATTTGTTTATTGTACTATATTATTTTATTGTGTTTTTTTTAATGTTGTAAAATGCTATGATATACAGGTATACCCTAATTATCCAGATTTTTTTTCACGGTTTTTCACAGATTTTTTGTTTTGTTTTATCTCAATGTGATGAGAAGAGCCCTTTAAATTATTAAATTAAAGGAAAAAGTCCTTTAACAATAGTCTCATTTACCATTGTAATAGCAGCTGCAGGCAAACATATATATATATATATATATATATATATATATATATATATATATATATATATATATATATATATATATATATATATATCTCTCTCAGCACTTAGAACAGCTTCAATCCAAGGCAAGTGACCCTTCCCTCTGAGCATGTGAAAGAATGCAAGTGAATATCATCATATCATCTCCTTTTTGCATTCTTTCCCCATGCTCCAGGTTAAGAGATGAGTGAAGCCTTTCTAAGTGCCTGGAGAGAGACTGATTGATTGATTGATTGATTGATTGCCTGCTGCCACTGTCATGCATTACAATGGTAAGAGAGGCTATTTTAAAATTGCTAGCAAAGGAAAATTGTTTTTTAAATAGATTTCCTTTAACACAATTTTTGGCATCCACGGAGGTTCTGGGAATGGAACCTCGCAGATATAGAGACTCAACCTGTAGATTTATTTTATAGAGTAGTATACAGATTATTTTAAATTAATTATGTTACATTATTGCTTTAGGGTGCAATCCTAACCCCTTATGTCAGTGCTTTCCAGCACTGGTATAGTGGTGCCAATGGGACATGTGTTGCATCCTGCAGTTGGGTGTCACTCACGGAGGCCTCCTCAAAGTAAGGGAATGGAAAGCACTGAGATAAGGGGTTAGGATTGTGCCCTTATATAGATAGATAGATAGATAGATAGATAGATAGATAGATAGATAGATAGATAGATAGATAGATAGATAGATAGATAGATAGATAGATAGATAGATAGAACAGGTGAATTTTCTCAGGGGGTCACCACGCAGCCCTGCTTGCATGGCTTGCTGTCTCACTGAAATATTGAAATGTAGTTTTGCTTCTTTAGTTCAAGTTCAAGCCTTTCTCCTAAAGAAATCATGACTGATGGCGCACACTCCTACATCCTTTCCTGAACCAATAATTGCCTCCAATTTCAAGCTAAAATTAGCTATTTGTGCCATCCAAATGAGCACTGTTTAGTGCTGATGTGTGTGGAAGCTCTGCTTGAGATGGCTGAGCTGAGTTCTGCTTTGACAACAGCATGATACAAAAAAAAAAAAATTCTTCTTCTCCCCAGGAACCTCTCCCAAGGAGGCTGACGCTCGAAAGGTGGGCCTGAACAAGCAGAGAGATGTTGTTTGAAAAGCCAACCAATCCCTGAGACCTCCAAACAGGAACTCATCAAATAGAACTAAATCAGTATCTAGAGGATGCATCTGTGAGCGTGGGGGTGGGGGTGGGGGTTGTTTTGTCTTTTGCTTGTCTGTCACACTGAATGTACAATAAAGAATTGAGAGCAGTAGGTGTGGGGGGAAGGTGTTGACTGTGGGCTGATGTGTATTAATGCTACTTTTCAAACAATACCAAAGTCGTTCAAAGGTAAACATAAAGATGTGGCAAGAAAACGTAGATCAAAATTTCAAGCACAGGGTCACATTACGTTGAGCACCAGTGTTCAATCCATGTGGTACAGCTTTTTTTATTGCACCACTTCAGATTGCAGGGGAAGGATCATATATATGTATATTTGGATGCACTCTAGGGGCAGAATTCTTTTCCGGGTGAACTTTCCTTCCTGACATGGACTTTTTCTCCATTTTTGATCCTAAGATGTTGATCCTTTCCTGCTCTAACATTCTATGGTCCTGTTTGTCCCAAATGTCTCCAGTGCTTTCTCCCATCTTAACTATGACACGGACGCAGTCTTTAATTTGTACTCCCAGTATGAATAGCCAGTAGCATAGTTATGGGGGGAGGCAGTGTGGTAAGCATTGCAGGTGCCACATCACGCAGTGTAAGTGGTCCCTCCCTCTCACTGTTGGAGCTATTCTGAAATACTTTGAGAAAGATCTCCCTTTCTTATGTTCCTTAGCTTCTCTCTCTCTCTCTCTCTCACACACACACACACAGAGAGAGAGAGAGAGAGAGAGAGAGAGAGAGAGAGAGAGAGAGAGTCATGTGCACAGTGACAGAGACCCTGTCAGACCTGAAGTGTCAAAGGCTGCGTTGCTATCCCTGTGATGGGAAGAGGGAGCAAAAGAAACCTCCTCCTGTGTCTCAGCTCACATGCGAATGAGTTAATGGATAGAAATAATCATGTGGAGATGCTTCCAAAATTCTCCTCATCAGAATTTCTTCTTGGATTGTGACATTCCAAATTCTGTGGCTTTCTTCCCATATTGGAGCCATTGCATTAGAAATCCTCTATGGTTTGCCTTCTCCTTCCAAACTTTGTACAGAGAGCTGCACATGTGCGCTTTGCCACAGTTTTAAATTCCTCAAGTTCATTTTTATCTGTTCCCCTTTGTACCTTACCAATAAGTATGGAAGTCACATGACAAACCAATAACCGTGATAGTATCATACATAGGATTCTATTTAAAAACATTTTGTAGTGCTTTACTGCCCATACGCACTTGGGTGCACTGACAACTGATTGTTTTATTTGTATGGTTGTAGCTAGATGATTTTTTTTCACATTTTTATACCGCCCTTCCTCCAAAGAGCTCAGGATGGTGTACACAGCTGCTCCCCTCCTTTTGTCCTCATAACAACCCTGTGAGGTAGGGGAGGCTGAGAGAAAGTGACTGGCCCAAGGTCACCCAGGAAGCTTCATGGCTGAGGGGGGATTCAAACTTGGATCTTCCAGGTCTAAGTCCACTTCCCAAACCACTACACCATCCTGGCTCTGGTTGTGATGTTTTATCAGTGTGCACACCAGTAACATTTATGAATTTAAAATATTGGTATCCTGCACCTTTTATCTCCCAGGATAGAGGGAGGTGAAGACTCAACAAGAGATGGGAAGAGATGCAAATAAAGAGCACAACCTTATTCCCCTGCCATGCTACAGCATACATCCATGTCAAAAGGCACATGCTGTATGCTATGGTGGAGGGGAAGTGACCTGAAGGCAAATGGGAAGTAAATTTAAAAAAACAGAAAACATTTTTACTTACCTCTACATAAGCCCTCAGCCACCTATGTGTTTCACACAACCCTCTCACACAACACTGGAACCAGGGGACGTCCGCAAAAATTGAATGTTGGGAGAATTAGGGCAGACAAAAGAAAATATTTCTTTACCCAGCATGTAGTTAGTCTGTGGAACTCCTTGCCACAGGATGTGGTGATGGAATCTGGCCTAGATGCCTTTAAAAGGGAATTGGAGAAATTTCTGGAGGAAAAGTCCATCACAGGTTACAGGCCATGAGGGGTATGTGTAACCTCCTGGTTTTAGAAATGGGCTATGTCATGATGCCAGATGCAAGGGAGGGCACCAGGATGCAGGTCTCTTGTTGTCTTGTGCGCTCCCTGGGGCATCTGGTGGGCCACTGTGAGATACAGGAAGCTGGACTAGATGGGTCTATGACCTGATCCAATGAGGCTGTTCTTATGTCTCCTCGGACATACACCACTTATTCTGAGCAATAAGATCCAGTGTGTGTTACTGGTGCTGGATCCACCCCCTCCTTCCCCCAACACACCACCAGAATGCCCTGTTCCTCCCCCTCCCTGCCCACGACACTTTCCCACTGCTGACCTACTAGCACCAGGGAATGTGAGAAGTCCACTTCCATGTGGCCGGCACTAATTCTAACATCAGTCTAGGAGTGCACTATTAAGCATCACATTCCATGGTACCATGAATCGAGCTGAGCTGCTGGAATGCAATTTCCAGCAGTGCAGTCCAACGATAGGATTGGGCTGTGATGGCACTGGAAGCTGCGGCAAACCGTGTATATTCACATTCACATTCTGAGTTTTTAAAAAAAATAAATTCTCCATTTAAATTGGAATTTAATGGTAGAGACAGCACATGGAACAATAAAAGAAAAGAAAGGGGAAAATCTGCATGTGGTTGGTCTGTGGAACTCTTTGCCACAGGATGTGGTGATGGCGACTGGCCTGGATGCCTTTAAAAGGGGATTGGACAAGTTTCTGGAAGAAAAATCCATTACGGGGTACAAGCCATGATGTGTATGTGCAACCTCCTGATTTTAGAAATGGGCTATGTCAGAAGGCCAGATGCAAGGGAGGGCACCAGGATGAGGTCTCTTTTTATCTGGTGTGCTCCCTGGGGCATTTGGTGGGCCGCTGTGAGATACAGGAAGCTGGACTAGATGGGCCTATGGCCTGATCCAGTGGGGCTGTTCTTATGTTCTTATGTTCTTATGCTCATCCCAAACTGATTTGTCAGCCTTTACTCAATTCAGAATATGATCCCTGGTTGCTGAGCAGGGCAATATACCAAACCTATTAATATGTATGGGATCAGCAGAAAACCTTTTACATCCTCTTGAAGCCCCCAGTACCACCCTGAGACGGGACTTAAGTGATTCAGTGAATGTTGCCCTGGTCTTTGTGGGCCAGGCTGACCACATCATCTCCACTCAACATGAATTGTGTTTCTGGAATTAGCATCTCAAAATTGCATGACTTTTATATGCAAATAGAGTCCTTATTTCCATTAGCATTACCAGGGCTATATCTGTGGCTAATCATTAGCTACTCCATGTGGGAAATTCATCCTGAGGTAATAAGTTAATCAGGCTTTGTCTGAAAGAACCAGTGTTGGCATACCGCACGCTCTTATTAAAGGAAACCGATCCCGATTAGCCACAAATGTAATCATCACCTTGTAATAAGTTCTATAAATAACCAAGCATAGCGCTGGCCAAACCTCTGCAGCAGGGAGTAAGCTAAAGGCCACTGGTCCACTTCTTCCTTGGAGAGAAAATACTAGCAGATTCCTCTGCTTCATGCAAAGCAGACAGAATGCATACGAAATGTATAGTCCACATACATATGCATATAGATATATATGTGCATAAGAAAGTGTTATATATATACGTAAAACCCTCCGGAGGGTTGCCTCTGCAAGGCTCAAACTGAGGGAAATTGTATCTACTTCCAGTTACACGGAGGAAACATACATTTCAAAATCAAAACATTTGTGGCAATTAAGCTGTCTCTCAGGTGTGCTTCTCAAAGTAAGGAAACATGTTCCCTTGCCTCAGGGTAAATCTCTGCTTATCCGATAGGTCTACGCAGCCCTGCACTAGCTATTTGTCTGGTGCAACTCCAGGTGTACCAAGAAGGTGAATTGAGGCCAGGAAGGGTGACAGGATATCAGTGGAGTTGCTGCCACCAATAGCCACCTTCTTCCTGCCCTCAATCCCTACCTTGTTCTTCCCCCGCCCTGCCCCATTCCCCCCTCCCGCCTATCCCCAGTGTCAATTTACCAGCATCAAGGCCACAGTTTCATGGCTGCTGCCACTCATTATTTACATTGGCACCAGGATGTAAACAACAGTGCGTCACATTTTGCAACATCAGAAAAGCTGCTGTGCTACCAGACGGCAAGTTCCACTGGTGCAGTGGCCTGTTAGAATTGGGCCATAAATTAAACTGCTTTTATTGTTAGTGGTTTAATGTCCCTGGTCTCAGTCCCATTGGCAGGGATTGATTGTCCCATCTTCCCAGATTGCCAGTCTTTGCTACTGTCCAGCTTTTAAGGGAACTCCAGGGATTTAGGGTTTTTCCGTTCCACTGACAAGGGGGAGACAACTTCCTTCAGTCTGGTTTTCCCTGGCCTTGGGTGATCAGTTCCATTTAAACTCAGTTTCAGGATGAGAAAGGCTGAAACTGGGTGCCAGTTGTGCAGCACTGCATCCCACTGGCGTAGCTAGAGGGGGGCGGCGCACTAAGTTTTGCAGGGAGCCTCCCTGCAGCGTGCAAGCGGCTCCTCCCCTCCCCATGGGAGCCATGTGGGGGGGGGAAACAGAGGTGAATGGTTCCCAAGGGGAGGGGGAGGAGCCACTTGCATGCTGCAGGGAGGCTCCCTGCAAAACGTAGTGCGCCGCCCCCCCAGCTATGCCCCTGCTGCACCCATCTGCTAACCTGCCACATCGCCCCAAACAGAGAGCATATAATTACACTCACCATGTGGTGTGATTGGTTGCAAGGTACTTATGTGAGGAGTGCTTAGCATATTAATTAACCTGGTCCCACTGTGGCTGAACTGGAGTCATGCAGTGAAGTGCTGATGAGAGAGTCCTGAGCTACAGGTTACATTCACCCCCAGATTTGGGGAGTAGCCAAACCCAAAACCACCAACCTAATTTCCAGAGCTGGTCCAGCAGCAAAAGACCCTGAGACAGATTCGTGCTCATCATTAACTCCTATCAGGCAGGGGTTAAAACAAGACGCAGAGTATCTTTGCAACTGTACGTGGTAGGAACAAGCCCTGTTGTTATCCCATGCAGACTAGAAATGTATTATTCTTTAGAGCAATTTCATTTTGGTTATGAGCTGTCCTTGAAAAGAAGCGCTTAGGGTTAAGATAACGGAGGTGAAAAATCTTAATATTCAATCACATTTAAAATGGTAAAATGAGGATTGAAAGGAACTAATGGAAGCCAAAGGAGAAAGTAAGTAATATCAAGGATAATGGGAGATGAATGTCTAATCCATCTTAATGCTACCTAGAAAATTAAGTTCAAGCTACACACTCAATTAACCTGATAATTCTGCTTAATGCCCTATCCCCACCCCAGTCCACCCAATGTCAGGTCCACTGGGACCTTGAAGATGTCCCCAAGTGACAAGATATCATTTTTTATTACATTAGCATCTAAAACATGGGGTATATTTTCACTGTCCCTCCTGCAGGCTTTGCAGTGTTCAGTGTTTGCACATAATTTATGCCCTTCTTGCTCATGCATTCATGTCAGAACTCTCAGCCTGCTTTTCAAAGCTTTTTCCAAGTTCTTCATGCAAAATCGCACTTGCAATTCAACAGCTTCTGTTCGGTATTGGTATCCAGAAGAGCCAAAATACAGTTCTAGTTCTGTGCTCCTCTCCAATAATTTATTTATCAATTGTATTAAATGTTAGGGTGCTTTTCAGCAAGGACCTCAAAGTAGCGAACAAAAACTCTAGGAAGAACACCTCTATATACACCTCTAATAAAAACTCGAGGAATAACAGTTAACATCATCACACAATCACAACAAGACAGAAATAACAGGAAAAAGCAGAATCAAGAACTGCAGTCATAGACACAAAATCAATGCAAGCTGAAGGCCCGTGTAAAGAAGGAGGTTTTTGTCCACCTACAGAAGACTAGAAAGGACGGAGTCTGACCTTGCTAAGGAGGGGTTTCCAGAACCTGATTGCAGAAACCCCCCCCCCCCCAAAAAAAAGGCTTTGTCTTGTGTACCACAATGGGATGGGATGGTTGGTGAGGATGTATGACAAGATCTTATTGGTAATAACAGGGACACCCACACTCAGAATTGAGTTAGCAATATACAGTGGGCCCTCAATATCCAGATGATCTGTTCCAGGACCTGCTGTGGATACCAAAATCTGCAGATTATGGAGTCTGTGGGGGGCAGGGTCGTGGCACTGCAGTTACTCGTGTTGGGGCCATGCCAGGCTCCCAGCCCACTCCATAGGCCACCTTGCCTCCTCCAGGCCTCCAGGATGCAAGCAGAAGCCATTTCCAGTTCACATCCTGGACGTGTTCCTGTCTGGGAGGTACTCTGAGGTACAGGGAGGCTCGTGGAGGTCCGTGGACTGGGTCGCAGGCCTCTCCATACCTCAGAACATCTCACAGATGTTGTCACAACCAGAAGTGGCTTCCGGTCATGTCCTGAAGGCCCTCTGAGGTCTAAGCTTGGCATCTCTGGGTAGAGGAATCCACAGATACCGAGAGCCCACTGTAGGTAGAATATATGTAAGGCTGTGGTCAGGAATGCTGAAATCTTGCAGAAACTATGTGATTATCTTTGGACACGCCTGTATATCAGACAAGTTCCAGGTAGAACTGAACATGGGACTGCAGCAGAAAGTGGCAGTCCCGTGTCAAGTTGTCCTCTCTCTCCTATCATGTTTAGGCACACTAGATGATAACTGCAGCTTCCCCCTTCAGCAAAAAGCAGCTGAGATGCTGGGCCACACTCTGGGTGTGGCTGTGAAATTTTCACTGGGGTGGCAGCACTGGGGGGGGAAAGGGTTAAAATGGGGCCAGTTTTGACTGCTAGTTAATAAAAGAGCCCCCGAACAACCTCATGTCTATTTTTGATGTCTCTGGCAGAGTTCTTTCCCTGCACCCTGCTGCTACTCTACTTTTAGCTGGAAACACTGAAGATTAAACTACGAGTTGTTTAAGTTGGACAAGTGTGTCGTAAGTTGGACACACGCTGTGCTACCACTGAGCTATGGCCCCTCCTCAGAAGTGCTCTTAAGGTGCTCCTATATTACAGACAGCAGTTTTATACCAATTTAACTAGGATGGCATTCTCCATATAAGTCCGAGGTTTGTGGTTTGGGAAGAGTTCCTGGAATTCTGTGTTAAAGAGCCTCACAAAACTCCAACTCTCAGTATTTTCTGGGAAGAAGGTATGACATTGAGACCACTTGCAGTTTCACTGTCTGTAGTGAGGGCATACCCAAAATGCAAAGGAGCAGTATGGCATGGTCTGAGGTCAATGATACAACCAACTCGCTAAAAGTAAGTACAGGTTGTGCCTCGTCACTGGGGTCCCATTCCGGAACCCTCAGTGGATTAAAAAAAAAAAAAAATCAGTGGATACCAAATTAGTGGAAAAATAGTTTCAAAGACTCACTTCCAGGTTTCTTGCTCCTCCATTGTCAACTCAGAATGCATGGGTATAGACCAGGGGTGCCCAAACCCAGGCCCAAGGGCCACTTGTGGCCCTCAGGGACTCTCAATCCAGCCCGCAAGGAACCCCCAGTCTCCAATGAGCCTCTGGTCCTCTGGAGACTTGCTGGAGCCTGTGCTGGCCCAACGCAACTGCTCTTAGCTTGAGGGCTGCTGTTCAACCTCTCGCATGAGCTATGGGATGAGGGCTCCCTCCACTGCTTGCTATTTCGTATCTGTGATGCAGCGGTGTCAGCCACGGAAAGGCCAGCCTTGCTTTGTGCAAGGCCTTTTATAGACCTTGAGCTATTGCAAGACCTTCATTCATTCATATATGTTCCATCTCTAATGGATAGCCCAATTCTATCCACACTTTCCTGGGAGTAAGCCCCATTGACTCAAATGGGACTGACATCTGAGTAGACATGCATAGGATTGGACTGATAGTCATTTATGAAAATTTATTCAAATTTGAAATGTAAATTAATTCTTTCCCCCCCCGGCCCCCTACACAGGGTCAGAAAGATGATGCAGCCCTCCTGCCATAACATTTGGACACCCCTGGTATAGACTAATATTTCTCAAACTGTGGGTCAGGACTCACTAGCTGGGCTGTGAGCCAATTTCAGGTGGGTCCCATTCATTTCAATGTGTATTTTATTTTTAATATATTAATACTACCAAGGTAAGTGACTGCATTTGGGGAAATGTTGTAGTACTTTGAACAGACTATAATGTGTATGCTTTTAACAATGGTAGTAAATGGGACTTATTCCTGGGCAAGCGTGGGCAGGATTGCAGCGTATGACTGTAAAAAAATTTTCCTGCCTGACGATGTCACTTCTGGTCATGACATCACATCCAGGGGGTCCTGACAGATTCTCATTATAAAAAGTACCTTTGCCTCCTTGAGAAAGGCGTTCACTGAACTGCGTTTTCAAACTATGCCAACTGCAGTTCTAGATGGGAGATATATGTCCATTCCCAGGCATTTGAGGCTTTGTTTTTGCGGAGCAGGACAGATTGAAGATATTGTACATTACCTGCTTCATTGTCAGCTTTATTAAAATCCTAGGGTAAGATTTTTGGAGCCTATTTTGGCTACCCTTCAAGGGGAGAACACACTTACGAAATTGTATTGGTTACTTTCCGATTGTGACCCATCGGTCACCTATAGTGTGGCATTGTTTGCTAAAGCTGCCAGAACTATTCATGCCAACTACCTGGGGGAAATAGCAGTAGATTGTAAAGGAGATTCTTCAATATGATGGGTGTAGGTGCCTTTTGTGCTTGATTTTGACCTAATTTTATCATTTTATCATTGTTTGTATCTTGATGTATTTTTGGATTTACATGTTTTATTTTATTGTGATGGCTATTAGCTAATACAATAAACAATCTTTGACATTATAAAAAGTGGGTTCCGGTTCTAAAAGTTTGAAAAAGACTGGTATGGACGCTATACTGCATTCAACCACTAGATGAGGGGAATAATGGAATCTAATGGAATGAAATTAATCCATTAGATTCCATTATCCACCCCATCTAGTGACTGAATGTGGTATAGCATCTATGCCAATGCATTCCAGGGCCACAATGGAGGAATAAGAAACCCAAAAGTGGGTCTTTAAAGCTATCTTTAACCCCAAGAAGCTTGCAACTGGAGTTTAACAGCTAAAAGTAGGAAATGGGATTTTGGCAACTTTTTTCCCTGTTACAAGGTGTTTAAAAGTGGACCCCAGTATCAGTGGTGAGTCAAATCAGTGGATGTCAGTGGCTAATGAGACATGACCTGTCGGTCCAGTCATGGATCACTGATTCCTGGGACTCCTGGGTCTGCAGCCTTGAGTCCCTGATGGAAGAAAGTTGGAATATCAGTGCAACAATATTAAAACTATTGCAGCTCTTAGAAGCATGCATAGCTTTTCCTTTCCAAAAGCACTGTAGCTTCCATTCACTTTGGTTATGGCTGACCAGGTGCTAAAGCGTAGGCAGAAGCACTGAATGGTTTTCATGTGCTCTTGGAAATGGTCCTCTGACTCCCATGCTCAGGTGCTTTTCCTGACTGTCTGCAGAAAACACGGAAAAAAGGAAACTGAAACACAGTATGACTTGTAGGATATGCTGCAGGAGTAACTTTGTAGTAGAACACCCAGTGGGAGGCTGTTGGTCCCTATCAGCAAGATGCAAACATAGCTGCCAGGAATAATTCGTTCTGTGTTTTGTCTGATTGGTGTACTTACTTAGCGAGGGGGGGCAGTACTCTTAGGTACTGTGTTTGCACAGTTTCTTATGGGGGAAAATATAATGCTGCACTTCACAGGGACGTTCTCCTGCACAAGCCCCACAGAAATGAATAGGAATTGTATAACAGCACTGTTGTTTGGCAAAATGTGTGGATACACTTGTTTTATAATAAGTGAGCAAGTATTCCGATTCTGAACTAAAAATTCCTCGAGATAGGACTGTACCACTTCTACTGCATATGGAAGCCTAGCATGTCAGGAGAATAGTTTTAACCTAGCTTTTTACCTTGCACTGTAGTTTTCCAAAGGCACAAAGTTATTGATGGGAATATTCAAATGTACAAGCTTCCACCTGCCTCCTGAATTCAACATTGCCCAGCAGGGACTGTACTACATGCATACTTTAATAAGCTCTAATAAATGTGTTGGCAACCTTCAGTCTTGAAAGACTATGGTATCGCGCTCTGAATGGTGGTTCTGGAACAGCATCTAATGTGGCTGAAAAGGCCGATTCGGGAGTGACAATCCCTTCCACACCGGGAGCAAGTGCAGTCTGTCCCTGGTCTGTCTCCCTGCCTATGGGCCTTCCTTCTTTGCCTCTTTGCCTCAGACTGTTGGCCAAGTGTCTCTTCAAACTGGGAAAGGCCATGCTGCACAGCCCGCCTCCGAGCGGGCCGCTCAGAGGCCAGGGTTTCCCACTTGTTGAGGTTCACTCCTAAGGCCTTCAGATCCCTCTTGCAGATGTCCTTGTATCGCAGCTGTGGTCTACCTGTAGGGCACTTTCCTTGCATGAATTCTCCATAGAGGAGATCCTTTGGGATCTGGCCATCATCCATTCTCACAACATGACTGAGCCAACGCAGGCGTCTCTGTTTCAGCAGTGCATACATGCTAGGAATTCCAGCTCTAAATAAGCTCTAAATAAGCTGAATATACTGGGAAGAGGTTGATGTTTAGAGACATGCCCACAAAGGAACATTTGAATTTGCCCTTTCATAAGAACATAAGAACAGCCCCACTGGATCAGGCCATAGGCCCATCTAGCCCAGCTTCCTGTATCACGCAGCGGCCCAACAAATGCTCCAGGGAGCACACCAGATAACAAGAGACCTCATCCTGGTGCCCTCCCTTGCATCTGGCATTCTGACATAACCCATTTCTAAAATCAGGAGGTTGCGCATACACATCATGGCTTATACCCCATAATGGATTTTTCCTCCAGAAACTTGTCCAATCCCCTTTTAAAGGCGTCCAGGCTAGACGCCATCACCACATCCTGTGGCAAGGAGTTCCACAGACCAACCACACACTGAGTAAAGAAATATTTTCTTTTGTCTGTTCTAACTCTCCCAACACTCAATTTTAGCGGATGTCCCCTGGTTCTGGTGTTATGTGAGAGTGTAAAGAGCATCTCCCTATCCACTCTGTCCATCCCCTGCATAATTTTGTATGTCTCAATCATGTCCCCCCTCAGGCGTCTCTTTTCTAGGCTGAAGAGGCCCAAATGCCGTAGCCTTTCCTTGTAAGGAAGGTGCCCCAGACCCGTAATCATCTTAGTTGCTCTCTTTTGCACCTTTTCCATTTCCACTATGTCTTTTTTGAGATGCGGCGACCAGAACTGGACACAATACTCCAGGTGTGGCCTTACCATCGATTTGTACAACGGCATTATAATACTAGCCGTTTTGTTCTCAATACCCTTCCTAATGATCCCAAGCATAGAATTGGCCTTCTTCACTGCCGCCGCACATTGGGTCGACACTTTCATCGACCTGTCTTCTTCACACCTTTTAGGTGAAGCCTTTTGCTTTACCCCATGCCCACCTCTAGCTGAAACTAAACCCTATGAAATTGCATCTTGTTCATGTTGTCCCTTTTTGCCTCTGCCTCTCTTCCCCCCCCCCCGTCAACATTTAGAGCAGGGGTATCAAACTCGTTTTATACAGAGGGCCAAAGTTAGCATTCAGGACACCTACTGAGGGCCGGAAGTGATGTCATTAAGCAGAAAGTGACATGATTAAGCAGTTGATAGCCAGAAATCAGCGCTTTGTTCTCACAACAAAACATTAACTGCAAATGACAGAAAAGAAAATACGCAAATCTTGATCATATTTCAAGATATGCGGTGCCCAATTTTCATGTAGGCTGCTTTTCAGCAGTAATACCTCAGCACTACTCAGCAGCTAAGAGCCTGAGGGCCAGATAAAAAGCTTCTGGGGACCGCATCCGGCCCCCAGGTCTTATGTTTGACACCCCTGATTTAGAGTGTTGTTCTTTGGGGCAGGAACTTTGCATTTTTGCTTTTGTCCTCCCTTAACTATTAAAAGAGTAGCTGCTAAGAACCCAATCCTATGCATGTCTACTCAGAAGTAAGTCCCATTAGAGTCAATGGGGCTTACTCCCAGGAATGTGTGGATAGGATTGGGCTGTAATTTGGTGGCTACTAATCAGTAGCTACTAATCTTAACTACTAATTTGGTGGCAGCATGGATTCATTGTATTCTCGCCAATTCTATGGCCGACAAGAAATTGCAGGTCAGGTCTCATTTGAATGAGAGAGTACTGAAGGTTTAAGAATATAAATCCTGCTGGATTAGGCCAAGGACCCATCCAATCCGGCTTCTTGTATCTCACAGTGGCCCTCAGGGAGTGTTCAAGACAACACTTGTTGTCCAATTGTCACTCCCTTGCTTCTGGTATTCAGAGACAGGCTACCTCTAAAACCCAGAGGTTGTGTATAGTCATCATGGTTTGTAAACTGTAATGGATGATTCCTATGGACAGCTGAATCTGTAGATACGAGGGAACACCCACCCCCCCCCCCACACACACACACACTCTGGAGGTGAGGGGAGCTGTGCTCCAGAGAGTCTTCTGAGCCTGGCAGAGGCCATGCAGAGGGTCCAGAATGATGATTACAGTGGAAAAAAAAAAAACTTTTAATTTCTGTTTTTAAAAAAATGGAAGTTGAGTTTTTAATGCCTTATAAGGAAATAGGAAACCTCAGTGGCTTCCCCGGGCCTCCTAATGCCTTATAAGGCATTAAAAACATCACTTATAAGGCATTAAAAACATCAGTAGTGGCACCAACGCTATGGAACTCCCTTCCCCTTGACTTAAGAATGGCTCCCTCTCTTGAGACCTTTCGGCAAGGCCTGAAGACCCTTCTGTTTAAACAGGCCTTCTGAGTTCTCGGCCTTTTAACATCTTTTTAACATCTTTTAATATTTTTTACAGGCCTGATTCTTTTATGACTTGCTGCTGCTCTATGCTCTTTTTACCTATTTTTTTACTCTGACTGCTGTTTTTTATGATGTGTTAATATGTTTTTATTATTATTCTGGTTTGGGGGGGGGGGGAGGAAGTTACTTTTTTCACTGTAATCATCATTCTGAGCTTAGCAGAGGCCGCAGGCACTTCCCAAATTTCTTTGACTGGCCGCACTCTTGATGTACTGGGCCACTGGGCACAGCTCCCGATTAGGGCTACAATCCTATACATTGCATAGGGTGCCAGGTTTTTCGTAAGGATTGCACGACTCCCCTGGCTCACCGTTTGGGAACTACTGCAATTGGATCAATCACCATGCGATTCAAAGGAAACCCCATAGAGGTAGGCTTGTCCCACTGGAAGTTTGCAAAATCTCACATCCCATCAAAAAAGGACAGAAAGAAAGTTCATGGGTGAGCATCACCCAAAGAAAGACCTGTCAGGATTGAAATTCTCTTCAAGTGCCGTTTTTCTGCTCAAGGTAATCTCCATTTTTTCTCAAGAACTTTGATAAGGTGTCTAATTGCAGCCTGAATAACCCTGAGGTATCCCAGAAATCAATTACCTCCCTTTGGTTATCGACTGGGGCTGCCTGCAGATATTTTCTCACGATCCAAGATCTTAGTAGTCCCTGCTGGAGGCTTCCATAGACAGCAGAAAACCCTTTTCCTTGCCCTTTCACCGATTTAGCGCTTTTCCTCCAAGGGGAAACTTCTTTACCTTGTTTGAATTATTGATTGACAGGTTGCCGTGCTGCTGCTCTAGCTATTGAGCATTTAACAGGTTTGGAGGGGTGGAGAGGCATTAGAATGCAATGGCTTCCCAGTCTTCAAAATGCACCCTGGAGGGTTACTCAGCCTATTTGTAAATCAATGAATTAATGATTGCACGGATAAGCACCATGAGCGCAGCGCTTTTTAACAGTGACTATAGGGTGCCCATGGAAACAACATCGGTCAGCATCTCCGGATCCCTTCACAGACCTCTCTAGTCTTGATGCAGTGACAACATTTTTGTACCACAGCAATTGCACTCTTTGGCCAGTCTGGAGCCCAGTTCACACAGTAGCATGTACCTACTGCTAGGCTGCATCCCAGCACTGTGGACACTTGTGTAGGGACAACTCATAGGGATTTTAGGAGCTCAACTGGCAGCCAAAAAAACTCTTACAATACAATACAATACAAAACACTACCTTAAATACCGCAATGGGTGGAAAACATAACACACACACCCCTTTGTGACAATGAACTTATTATAAACTGACAATATTCATATCAGTGTACCGATAGTATCCTGTGAAGTTTTATCCCCCACTCATGTTAGAATATGGCAAGAACATGCTGTGATGTCCTGTGGCACAGAATGTCACGATGCTGGTGACCCAGAAGTGACACCCCTTCCTGCAGTGACATCACGCCCTGTTCACCACTGACCATAATCCCTCTGGTTTTGACCAGAGGTGTTCGGAAGGCCAGGAAAGCCGCACATGGCCTCTGTGGCCCACATGAGGCCTTCTGAGGCCTCTGGAAAGCCTTTTAAACACACTTTCAGTTTTCCAAAAAGTGGAAGTACCTCTCGAAGGCCTTCCAGAGGCCTCAGAAGGCCTCCTGAGGGCCAGAGAGGCCGTGCATGGCCTCTCTGGTCATCAGAATACCTCTGGACCCAACTTCATTTTGGGGGGGGGGGTGCAGCCAGGGTCATGTGAGGCTCTGCCTCATCACACATCCCTGGAATACTTATACAATGCTACCTGCAGGACTCTGGGAAACAATATATGATTAATGTCGTACCTAGTTTCTTGTTTGAACTTCAACATAATGTGCACCTTTTCCCAAACCTTTTCCTTTTCCCAAACCTTTCCCCAAACCTTTTCCAAACCTTTTCCCAAACCAAATGTTACTTTACTTAACATTCATCCTGAATGCAAGTTCTGAAGAAAGATATTGCCTTATTTTATTCCTCTGTATTATTCTTAAATGGCCTCAATCTTGGGCAAATTTTTGCATATTTAAACTTGTTGCTGTTTTTTTTCCAGCCCAAACCTAATCACGGAAACCCAATAGCACATCAAGAGACACAAATGCAAAGTAGATCTATTGGTAGTGCTCAATACCAACAGAGCCATCTTTCTATCATGTAAAGCAGGAGTGCTCAATAGGTGGATTGCGATCTACCGGTAGATCGCGAGGCACAATGAGTAGATCGCGGAGCCCTGTCTCTCCAAACTGTTAATATGTCAGTTTTGTCTAGTGACTAGATGAAACTGACATATTTAGCTGACACTAAACTGACACTGAAACTGACACTTTAGCTGCTCTTCAGGCATGCAGCAACAAAACTGAAGAAACTGACTAGACTCCAACAGGGGCTCCATACATTAAAGGGGGTGTCTGTCAGATGCTTCCTTCCCCCCTGGTAGATCTCCGGGCCTTGCTGGGTTTCAAAGTAGCTCTCGAGTCAAAAAAGTGTGAGCACCCCTGATGTAAAGTATCCCAGCAGCTGGATTAACATTGCTGCATTGAAGCTTTCTGTGCCATTTTATGAATTATTCCTGAGTGTTAAATTCATGGAAAGGGGGGGGGGGAGGCCTGATGTTGAATAAGGAGCTTATTCATTGCACTGGGACTTTTGTCTAGTAAAAATAATTAGACCTGCAGGGAAACGATCCTCTGGGTTGCCAATGCCAGCCACAGCTCCTCAAAGCTTGCCAATTTTAGCTCAGAGGTCTACTGATGTTCTCCCAGTAGGACTGTTCCTCATCATGAAACCTGAATGTTGCCATAGAGCTTTTCTTGCAGTGAAGAGGAAAGCTTAACAAAAGAGGTTTGAAAATTCTCGATCAGAAAAGGAGACAAGGCTAATTTCTGAAAGGAGGCCAAAAAAACTACCAGAAGACCTGGGGCATGGTGTCGAAACAGCAAACAGGCAGGCCAGGTGCACATGGTTCCCCCTTGTCTCCACACAGTTGGGGGGAGAAAGGACATTTCGGCAGCAGGCAGCTTTACTTACCTCTGCATGACAAGATGTACCTGCTGCAGTTCCCTTTTCTGCACAAGTTCTGACAGTATGCAGTCAATTCCTCTGAGCCTAGAAAAATTTCTCGGTCTAGATTAGAAAAATGGTGCCTGAGGGGGGACATGATCGAGACATACAAAATTATTCAGGGGAAGGATAAAGTGGAAAAGGGAATGTTCTTTTCTTTCTCACACAACACCAGAACCAGGGGACATCCACTAACACTGAGTGTCGGGAGAGTTAAGGCACACAAAAGAAAATATTTCTTTACCCAGCATTAAACTGTGGAACTCCTTACCACATGATGCAGTGCTGGCATCTGGCCTGGATGCCTTTAAAAGGGACGGGACAAATTTCTGGAGAAAAAGTCTATCACAGGTTATAAGCCATGATGGGTATGTGCAAGCTCCTGGTTTTAGAGGTAGGTTACCTCAGATTGCCAGATGCAGAGGAGGGCACCAGGATGCAGGTTGTGTCTTGTTGTCTTGTGTGCTCCCTGAAGCATTTGGCGGCCACTGTGAGATACAGGAAGCTGGACTAGATGGGCCTTTGGCCTGATCCAGCAGGGCTCTTCTTATGTTCTTATGGCCTAAAGCAAACTTGTAACAAGCTCCATTATCAATCCTCCCCCAACAAAAGATCTTGCCTGATTTGAAAAATGAGTGGATTGATTCAAGTCTTTAAATTTCTTTTGAATTATTTTTGTTTAAACTCCTTACATTTCTGTACATACATGTACATATAGCCAGGCATAGCAGTAGCGCAAGCCTGTAAATCAGTTATGCACATGGTGCTAACGCCCTTTAAGACTGTTCCCTGTTCCTGGTGTCCAGTGTCATCTCTTCTATGCACTTGGTTCAGTGGCGTCACTGGGATTTGTGTCACCCGACATGGGAGGCCTGCGTGTCACCCCATGTAGTGGGCGGGGCAATGCCCCAGGTGGGCGTGGTAATATACCATTGCCCCGCCCCCACTGGTTTTTTGGCTGTACCTTTTTTTATAACACAGCTATTTCAATGTGGTTTGTTTCATTGCATTCTGCATGAAATTACACATTGATTGATATATAACATGATGGTGTTACTCCTCCAAACTCTGATTTTAGTTATTTTGAAAACTTGTAGAGTCTCTCTCTCTCTCACACACACACACACACACACACACACACACACCCCACCACCACCACCACCACCCCGTGTCAACTTACTAACACCTTAATGCAGCAGTTCTCAAACTTTTAGCACTGAGACCCACCCACTTTTTAGAATGACAATCTGTCCAGGACCCATTGGAAGTGATGTCATGGCCAGAAGTGACATCATCAAGCAAATTAAAATAAATAATTATAAATAATTACTCTGAAGTAAGTCCCATAGTGGTCAATGGGGCTTACTCTCAGGAAAGTGTGGGTAGGATTGCAGCCTGTGAGCCCAATCCTATGCATGTCTACTCTGAAGTAAGTCCCATAGTGGTCAATGGGGCTTACTCTCAGGAAAGTGTGGGTAGGATTGCAGCCTGTGAGCCCAATCCTATGCATGTCTACTCTGAAGTAAGTCCCATAGTGGTCAATGGAGCTTACTCTCAGGAAAGTGTGGGTAGGATTGCAGCCTGTGAGCCCAATCCTATGCATGTCTACTCTGAAGTAAGTCCCATAGTGGTCAATGGAGCTTACTCTCAAGTCTGCCTGCAACAACAACCCCCCAAAAAGAATCAGTGAGATTTCCAGCCCTCCCCAGTGCCCATTTTAAAGTTCTTCTGTTTCAAGCATATCAGGATAAAAACCCACCTGGCTTTGCAAGTGCAAAATAGAAAACATACCCTTACCAATTCAAGTCACTTTTTTGTCCTTTTCAGTGGGCAGGGGGAGGCTGCTTTCTGGAGCATTTGTTGCGCTCCGGCTCCATGGATCGGGACCATTTCAGTGTCCTCACATTCCCCTTTGCCTGGCCTGACCACCAGCCAAGGCACATCTGCCTACACACGAGTAGACACGACATGAAGCTGCTTCACTTTCCATAAAGCTCCATAGACTCACAGCTGGGAGGCGGGACCTCCTTCTCCATGTTTTTGGGGGCTGCATTCATTGGATCAGGACCATTCTGACATCCTTGGAGACTCCCAGCCTGCCTCGATTAAGGCAAGTCCGCCTACTTGCGAGTAAATGCGACCACATGACTTCATTTTGGGCTCAGACTTGCAGCTGGGAGGGGGGAGCTTCTCGGGTGTGTTTGGGGGTCTGCATTCATTGGATTGGGACCATTCTGTGTTGTTGGATTCCTCTCAGCCTGCCCTTTCCGATGGACTATGACATGTACGCCTACACGCGAGTAAATGCGCCCTACGGCTCACTTTCACTTTCCATAGGGCTCCATGCATTTTTTCCTTCCGGTATTTTGGCCATAACTTTTGAACGAAAGGAGCGATTTCAATTCTGTTTTTTGCACTGCACTCCGCTGGCCATTCCGCATCCAACGGTGTATGGCATGACATGGTAGCGCCTAATGCTGCAAAGTTAGCGCATCCTCTCCCAGGGAGTGTCACCCCCCTGGCGCGTCCGTACCCCCCGCACCCTCCTAGCGACACCAGTGACTTTGTTAGAACAGGAGACATGGAGTCAGGTCAGATCTACCACCTGGCCATCATGTTGAATCACATGGGAGGAGCTTGTGCATGTCTGTAGCACAGTAGTCTTTAAATCGCCCTGTGAGGTGTGTTTGGACATTCCACATGCACAGTGTGATTGTAGGGCAATGGCCTGGGTGAGAAGGAAATATGTGCATGTTTAGCCATCGGTAAGGGCTGCTGGCCACAATGGGTCTCCTCAAACTTGCACCACCTCCTGAGATGGCACAAGTCCGAGGACAGTGGAGCGGCTTGAAGTCGCTCCGTTCTCCCCAGGGATGGGGGTTGGGATCTGGCATAAACGCAGGATCCCAGCCCCGCCTCCCTCTCCTCGCCCACCCGACCCTGGTGCCACCCATCACCCTCCCTCCTCCCGCCCAGGAACACCTCCCTCCCTCCTTCTCCCCGCCCCCCCATGCCTACCTTTTCTGCTTGTGTTGGGGCAGGTGGGCCGACACAAGTGGCTGAAGGGAAGCTGGCGCAAAGGCATCTGTCAGCCTCCGCAGGCCAGCGCTTCTCGGAGCGCCGGCCTGCCTTCCCCTCAAGGAGGCGCAAACATGCTTTATGGCACATTTGCAAGCAGCTCAAGATCCTAAGCCCTGTCCTTGAGTTACAGCAAGCTGCTGAAATCTGCTCCAGCAATTTAGATGGTGCGTACCTGAGTGGCATATCATTGAGGTGGCTGCTGTGTACACAGGGTAAGGGGAAATAAATCCCCTTACTCAGGGTTGTGCAGGATCCACCTCAAACCCTGCACTGGATATAGCACAAGCCAGCCAGATGGCCTGTTCCAGCACAGGTTAGGATTGGGCTGCCCAACAAAGGATACTAAAAGAAGATAAAGAATACTATTGACTCCTCTGATTTTTCAGAGCCAACAAGGCCTTTCATCATGTGTGGGGAGGATACCCATGTTACAAATTCATACTGGGCCCAGAGAAATTATGCTTGAGCATTAGTTAAAGCATGTGTGAAGGTCATATCCGCCAAGTGCCAACCTTTGGCAAAGTTAGGAGGGAAGTTAGAAGAGAACATTCCTCTTCCTCTCCCCTAGCTATTGTTGTCCGCCAATTCATGTAGCTGGAAGAAGGCTACTGTTCCGGTTTGTTAGCAAATCAATCAATAGCAATTCTGAAGCTTTGTTGCAGCTACAGGCTTCAACCATCCAGCATGGATAATGTTACACAAAGCTACTTAATGTGATCTTCTTCATTAAACCCCTGGAGAAAATTATTCATGTTATTGCATCAAGCAAACCCAGAAACAGACATGAAAGAAAATGTTTACATCTATGAACTGAAAGGGCAATGAAGCCCTTGCGGAAAGAGCCAATAGGGTGTGCTTGGCTGACTTTCAATTTTTGAAATAGATTTTGTAATAACATCTTAATGAGGTGCTGCAGTGGAAATGCAGAAGTTATTGCGAGGAGATGGGATGTGGTGTCTGCAGTGGCCCTTTGCCCTGGTGAATCGAGGAAACATAGGGTTAAAGCCTAGGCTTTAACAGTAAGTGTGCTGCACAGCTACTGCCACTAGAGGCAACAAGGTCCTCAAGGATATAAGCAACAATTGGACCAGGGAGAGTTTGTGGATAGAAGAAGGAGGAACACTTGGAGGAGGGAAGGAGAGAGAACTAAACTGACTAATTGACTGGCTGACAAACCAACGGACTAATGAACTGGTAGACTGATGGACTGGCAGACAGACAATGAACTGGTGGACTGACACATGGACTAGCTAACTGACTAACGAACTGGCTAACGGACTAACTGCGTGGCAAACTAGCTGAATGGAGGCTGCTAAGTAGTGGAGAGCTGAAGGGGTGCCACTGTACCTACAAGAACTGCTGCTTTGAGGGCTGGAAGGAGGGACCCCGCAGCCCCTCAGGCAAGCTACCTACTGGTTATGTTCCTATTAGTGCTGGGGAAAGTGGTAGTTTGTATGCTGCTAGAGCTAGCCATGTTTGAGGCAGGGGAACTAATTTGCTTAAAGTGGGCATAAGTTTTAGTACAAGACTGGAAAGGAAATTTGGCAAAACAGGTGCACATAAAGCCTCCTGGTTTGTAAACCAGAGTGAAACCTCAGTTTCTGGCTCCACAGAAGCCTGAAAAACTTCATGGTTTCTTCATTTCTTTACCCAGCATGCAATTAGTCTGTGGAACTCCTTGACACAGGATGGTGTGTCATGTGTCATATGGTGATGACATGTGGCCTAGATGCCTTTCAAAGGGAATGGGACAGATTTCTGGAGGAAAAGTTCATCACAGGTAACAAGGAGTGATGAGTATGTGCACCTCCTTATTTTAAAAGTAGACTACCTCAGAAGACCAAATGCAAGGGAGTGGTACCAGGATGCAGGTATCTTGTGGTCTTGTGTGCTCCCTGAGTCAACTGGTGGGCCACCTTGAGATACAGGAGGCTGGACTAGATGGGCCTTTGGCCTGATCCAGAGGCGCTCTTCTTATGTTCTTATGGTTTGGTGAGGGAAACAAGGAAGTAAGGGGAGGAGGAAGCATGCTTTGGTCTGTTAGGTCATGTGAACTCTATTAACTGCTGGTAGACTGTATGAGATTGATTGACTCTCCTCCCTAGCCCAGTGTACTCTAATTTAGACCCTTGAGCCAAGATCTTCCCTTTCAAACACCACAACAGCACAATCCCAAGCAGAATTCATTACAATAGGCCTACTGAGATGTTACATGGAATAGGGGCCACCCTCTTGGATGCCTGTAAGAGGCATTGCATGCAGGCTGTAGTGGCCCATGTGCAGGGGTGGCGCAATCCACAACGCCTTCATTCCTGCGGTCCCTGTATATCAAACCAGAAGTTTTAACCGAAGAACCAAACTAACCTGCATGCTAGAGGGTGACTAACAGGACAGCTCCTTCTTCCTCTTAATGTTCAGTTAGTCACTCTGGTTGTCTGCACGTTCAGCTCTTCAGTTAAGCACGAATGTGAAGCAAGAAATGCAGCTACAGTAAAACAAAGGAATTCTAAAGGGGGCACGGGGTGCTATTTATATAGGGTTCCCACATACTTGTAGTTCCTGTATCTGCACGAGGGGCAGAAAGGAACTTCCTCAGATATGGGGGGAGGCCTGAACATCATAATGTCGCATCTGGGATTCTGAGTAAAAAATGTGGCAGCCCCAACAAGTCACTGCTGGGAGGAGTTGCTACCACTGCCCTCTGCAAAACTCCGAAGGCAGTGAAAGGGAAATGAACAGTTTTACATCTCTTTTCAACCCCAAATCTCCCACACAGTTCAGCTGTAAGAAATGGGATGGAATGGAATTTTAACTCTGTGATGCTAACATGACTTCATATGATTTTTTTTTTTTCCTAGAAATTTTTCTACTATGTCGCTTTTCATCTTTTTTTCATGTTAACAGCCAGTTTTACAGGAACGCTTCAGCTTTGGATACCCATTATAAGCTACTTATTTTCAACACATTCTATGACTAGGGAGTGGGGTGGAGGAAAGGACCCCCGCTGGGTTCCCAAAACCAACTCCTGGAAAACTAATCCTGGATAATGGAGTCAAATACCTCTCTTGGCTGAGACATTTTCCCAGTCCGTTTTCTTAATCTAGGCCACGTTTCCATGCCAAGTCACACACACCCAAAAAAAGTCTTTGGGAAGCGAACCAAATGGCATTATGAATATTTCAGATGGCTCCACTACATTGGGAGTCCCTTGTCCTTTTCCATTGCCTGCCTGCCGTAGTCCCTTGGCATGAAAAGTTCAGGTCACCGTAAGATGCAAGAAACGGGAAGACAGTCCAGTCCTGGCCAATTGACTGCAAAAGCAAAGGCCTGAGCCAAGCAGAGACGCGCTCGACGCAACTCATGCGCAAGAATACAAACGGCAAGTGTCGGAAAGAGAGCGACACCTGAGGTCCCGTGAATTTGTTTCTACTTTTGCCAGCGCTTTCAAAACAGTTATCATAATGGCTAATGATGGCACATGCCAGTTTTTCACAGCTCCCGACCGCACAAGCAGATGTCTTTGCTATGTGCGACATGGCCGCACGTAACAAAATGTGACAGGAAGCAGAGGCAGAGGGAAATGGCACATCTCTCTCTCTCTCTCTCTCTCTCTTCTTCTTCTTCTCCTCGCTCAGATTGCCGAGCAGGCTGCATTTTGCTCCAGGCGCTGGACTCCTATATAATGCCTCTTCTCGCAGCAGGCTGCTCGCTAACCATTCTTGCATGGCTGTTGCGAATGGATTAGCTACTTCAGGCTCGATTCCATTTAGGAATCTGAACACTTCTGACACCAATTTGCTTCTGGGAATAAAGGTTGATGTTTGCCTCCAGTGTTGTCTCTCAGGAGTTCCCCAGCAAGGAGGTAGCAGTAGGGATTGCTATTGCTTAATTGTAGCTAAAAACCCGGAAAATTACCATTGTGGTACAGGGGAGAGAGAGAGAGAGAGAGAGAGAGAGAGAGAGAGAGAGAGAGAGGCTGCACCAGTCCCTTCTGTCTCACATGAAAACATCCCAGTTGCTTTCCTCCTTCTTTCCTCTGTCACAATTCACGTGCTGGAGCTGCCTGTCAAGGACCGATCCCATTCCTCAGCAAACAAGCATGATTATCCCCTTAAGTCAATGGTTCCCGAACTGAGCCACAGAAACCAGCCAGGGCAGCCGTGGAATCCTGATGAAAAACCTGCTGCCCTACACAATATTGTAGCCCTTATAGGGTATTGAGAATAAAACGGCTAATATTATAATGCTGTTGTACAAATCGATGGTAAAGCCACACCTGGAGTATTGTGTCCCGTTCTGGTTGACACGTCTTGAAAAGGATGTATTGGAAATGGAAAAGGTGCAGAAGAGAGTGATCAAAATGATTACAGGACTGGGGCACCTCCCTTACGAGGAAAGGCGCTTGGGGTCTTCAGCCTAGTAAAGAGGCGCCTGAGGGGGGACATGATTCAGACATACAACATTATTCAAGAGATGGACAGAGTGGCAGGGGAATGTTCTTTTCCCTCTCACACAACACCAGAACCAGGAGACATTCATTCAAATTGAGTGTTGGGAGAATTAGGACAGACAAAAGAAAACATTTCTTTACCCAGCATGTAATTAGTCTGTGGAACTTCTTGCCACATGATGTGGTGATAGCATCTGGTTTGGATGCCTTTAAAAAGGGATTGGACAAATTTCTGGAGGAGAAGTTCATCAAGGGTTATAAGCCATGATGGGTATGTGCAACCTCCTGATTTTAGAAGTAGGCTACCTCAGAATGCCAGATGCGGGGGAGTGGCAGCAAAAATGCAAGTGTCTTGTTGTGTGCTTCCTGAGGCATGTGGTGCACCATTGTGAGATATAGGAAGCTGGACTAGATGGGCTTTTGGCCTGACCCAGCGGGGCTCTTCTTATGTTCTTATGTAGGGTCAGAGGATGGACCACCCGCAGCTGTATCTGACTATACAGACAGTCTATTCTCTGCTGTCTCTCGTGGTCTGTGGCACAGTGCTTGCTTGGCGAGATGCTGGCATTGAACATAGGCAATTTTTTTTTTCCTGAGACCACTTTTCAGGGTCTCAGAGACCACCTGTGGTCTACAGACTACAGGCTAACCAGGGATCTAACTTCATATTGTTGGAATTAACTGGCAATTCTACCTGAAGATGCCAAAAATTGAGCCTGGGTCTTGGTCATGCAAAGCACATGCTCTACCACTGAGCCGCAATCTGTCCCCAAATGAGTCATGAGGTTGTATTACTACAGTGAAGGAGAATCACCTATGTAGGTAAACCAGTGCATGACAGTGTAAGAGCACTCTGCAAGGCCTGGCATGTATCAAGTGTAGAAAACAATGCAGTGAGGATGGGAGAGGGAGCGGCCCTGAGCACCCTCCCACAAACCATGTTAGGCAACTCCTAGAACTTGAAACTATCAGAAGAAACAAGTTAAAACTTATTTGACTTGGAACTTGCTACCAGTCACACAGTTCCTCTGAAGGCAGCATTGGCAGCAGTAACTTTTCTAAGACTCATTCCAAAGGACTGAACCCATGTCATCCTTGTCTGGGGAAAAAAGCGTGTGACTCCTTCAGAAATCAAGCAGATATTTCCTGGGAACTAGGTAATTGCCCATCACTATGACGGGCAGGGTGTGGCGAAGGGAGAACTTGCATATTGCTAGGCCTTCTGGAAGAGCAGAGCATCCAACACTGCCCACGATGTGGTCCTGCTTGAGCCCCCTGCTGCTGTCACCTCCTCCCCCAAAGTTTAAAAAAAACAAAAAACTTGTGTGAACATTAGCTCACCCACACATAACATCTATGACAGGAGAAATGATAGAATTAGGCTGTAGGATCAGGACTCAGTCCCCATTAAGGCATGAAGTTCTTTGAGTTAGTGGCATAGCTAGAGGGGGTGCAAAGCGCTGAGTTTTGTGGGGAGCCTCACCACAGCATGCAAGCGGCCCCTCCCCTTCAGAGCCATTCTGGGCGGGGGGAGCAAAAGTGTCGACTAAAAAAAAGACAGTTGCGTGCAACAGCTACAGGCTAACATAGAAGGGCAGGTTCAAAACTCACCCACCCCTGCACCTACCTATGCTCCATTGCTTTAGAAGGAAATTGGCAACAGAACTCATTTATCAAGACATCTACCATCATCCTGCTGCATTTAGGCCCAACGTTCACATGCTCTTGAAATACAAAGGCAATGGGACCGAGAAAGAATAATGACCTGGAGGAAGTTCAGTCCACAAAAGGACCTCCACAGAAAATTCAGTGCCATCCTTACAGGCCAAAGAGTTCTCAGTATCATTTACTTCTCATTGTATGTCAGCTATCCTGCACCAGGAACTCATTCCTAACTACGTCGACTCTTATTAGTTAGTAATAACTAATAGTAATAATCAGGTCTATTATTAATAATCAGTTCTTTTATCATTATATTGGCCTTTCCTTCAACAGCATGTTGATCACAAATCAGATCTTGCTAACTTGACTCGCTACTGGAAGAGGTGCTAATTCTCCAGAAATGTCCTGGACATACCAGAGGAAGGTCAGGCAAATGAAAAGATTCCATGCACCTCTTTCATCTTTATCTTACAATTGTAATAAGAACCTCCACCCAACACATATCCGGAGGATTAATAACCGGTTTGGGTTAATAGCCTCCTGGTCTGTACTTTGGGCCATCAGTTCATCCTGACTAGTCATTAATCCCAAGGAAATGCCCTGCCATTCCATAAATAGCATCTCCCATCCAGGATATTTCTTTGGGGAACTAATGGCAAGCTGGAATTACTGCCCCGGGCAAATGTTCCAAGACGCTCGTTAATCTCCCAGAAATGCCAGCCAACTTTGATTGTTATTGTTTCATCCTTGTATGGACTAAAACAACCTTTAAGTGACCCAGACACAATGATTTTTCAGATGTTCCCATTTTTCTCCCTGCAGCCCAGACTTTTAATATCGAAACACGAAAAAAGTTCTGAACTCATTATTTGGTTTATGTTTCCCACACACCCTCCAGGGTATCATTCCACTGATGCTCTATTAACTGATCTTAACTGAGTTACCAACAGAGGGGTGTGAAATTACGAGTGGGAAGGTTGCCTCTGATGCAGGTATAAAATCTTTTCGATTTGTTCTACTATATCAAAATAATAGTACACTGAGCATTGATAAGAGATGGAATCACAACAGGAATATTTAGATCTCTGGCTCCATATTCTGCAGGCACCTGCTACTCTCCATCCTTTCTGAGCAAAGATCTAATGACCCAGCACTGCTTCTAGTTTGATGAGTTTAAATTGCATTGACAATCTATATCCCACCCTTACTGTAAGGACCTCGGGATAAAATGGAACATACTGCTGTTTGTGGAGCTACTGCGATAAACTACAACCTCACGTTTGGTCCCTGTCCCTTGTCTCCTCCTGGAAGGTTTGGTAAGGGAGAAACCAACTGTGGGGTCATCACATCCTGAGTGTTGAGTGTTGGGCGGGTTAGGACAGACAAAAGAAAATATTTCTTTACTCAGCGTGTGGTCGGTCTGTGGAACTCCTTGCCACAGGATGTGGTGATGGCGTCTAGCCTAGATGCCTTTAAAAGGGGATTGGACAAGTTTCTGGAGGAAAAATCCATTATGGGGTACAAGCCATGATGTGTATGCGCAACCTCCTGATTTTAGAAATGGGTTATGTCAGAATGCCAGATGCAAGGGAGGGTACCAGGATGAGGTCTCTTGTTATCTGGTGTGTTCCCTGGGGCATTTGGTGGGCCGCTGTGAGATACAGGAAGCTGGACTAGATGGGCCTATGGCCTGATCCAGTGGGGCTGTTCTTATGTTCTTAACTACAATTCCCAGGAGGCCTTGCAGGTCTTCTTGTTATCTGGTGTGTTCCCTGGGGCATTTGGTGGGCCGCTGTGAGATACAGGAAGCTGGACTAGATGGGCCTATGGCCTGATCCAGTGGGGCTGTTCTTATGTTCTTATCCCTTGTCCAGAAGCAGCTAATAATACGGAGTGGGGCCAAGGATGTAATGTGGCACATTATTTTTTTTTTACTAAATGTTATAAGACAAGAAAGGGAGAACTGGAAGCAGGGCCAGAGCTGCTGTGCGAGTTGAGCTTATCCCAGATCAACTTGAAAATTATCCGAGATCTCCCCCCCCCCAAAAAAAAAAAATAAGAAAGAACTCAAAGAATGAACTGAGCAAAGCAGTGAAGGGTCAGCTAAAATAAGGGCCCTTCCTCCTCCTCTTCCGAGCCATTCCAGGTGCTAGAGCAAAACAGAGCAGGGCCCAGTTTGACCAAATTGGCCAAACTGACCTAAAGCCAGCCCTGGGGCCAGTAGCGTAGCTACATCCTTTTCAGTCTTTATTACCCTACGTTGCATATACGCAACAGGGATCAAATGTGTACAGCTGTGGGCTGGGCAAAAATGGGGTTAATTTTGTGTGCAAAAGGCAAGCAGCACATTCTCATTTACTGCACATTTTCACTTCTTAACCCGTATATAATTGCAGAATTATATCCTGTCCTTCCAAAAATGAATTTCCCCCCAATTTTACCTTTGATGCACCTTTTTTAATTCATCCCCTTACTTCCTGATATTCAAATAGTGCAATCATCCAAAGTATGAAATAATCTGATGCTACAGAATAATTTTAATCAGAAACAATAAATTTTTTTTCCCAATTGAAAGACTTTGGGAACACACATTAATTACCATGTAATTTGAGTTAAGTTTTTTTTAAAGCCCTTACCTTAAACATGCAGCATTTTCTGCAAATCAAGTGTAATGAAAGGAAATTAGCAGCTATAAAAAAAACCATGCATATTGCACACAACAGACTTCATAAACGAGTTTGTTCTTTAAATAAAAAATAAAATCCTTTAGCACAACTGCCCAGGATTATTTAGAAAAGAGGATTAATGACAGCTGATTGTGCCTAAAAGGCATATAAAGGTATGAGATGTGATACTGATTGATAAACTGAAATGGTAGCTAATGCTTCACAAGCTAATAACCCACATTAATGCCTTTGTGTAGCTAAGAGAATATTAAAGTTTATGAAGCTGTTTTCTTTCTGCTGAGTCAGCTCATTGGCCTATAGCTCAATATTGTCTCTACCCTGATTGGAAGCAGCTCTTTCAGGTACCAAATGGGTCTTTCCAAGCCCTACTTGGAGACACCAAGAATTGAACCTGCGACAGTCTGTCTAAGACACATATTGAGTTATGGCCCTTCCCACTGAAAGTCTAAAAGATCACCAGGGTCTAGCTCCAGAGTTTGTTTGCATATCAACACTCATTCAGAGGGTCTATAAAAGAATGCTTTTGAAAAAGAGAATATCTGTGCATATATTGTGTCATTCTCTTACCACAAGTTTTCAAAAATCAGGCCTGGAATTGCGGTGGGAGGCTCTAGATGACCACAAGAAGCCTTGTGCCCAACTGTTTGCACGCATTAGAATGTATTGTCCCTGCGTACAAGCAAACTATACACATGTTAAGAGACACTTCTTCTGCTGGGCACTGGAGAGTTTATACAGGTCCAGCCTATTTATACACGAATTTTTTTATACGCGGATTTGACTCAACATGAATGGCCCCTGCAAATGAGAAGGAGTGTGCTGCTCCCTGGAGAAAGGGAGAAATGCATCCCTTTAAAATCAGTTTTAAAAACTGAACAGTCCTTTAACAATAGCGTTAATGAGAGAGAGAGAGAGAGAGAGAGAGAGAGAGAGAGAGGGCAGCTGGCTGACAATCCATCAATCCTTCTCTCTCCAGTGAGCCCCTCCCGTCCCCCTGAGCACATGAAAGGAAGGTGATCACTTTGCATTGGTGAAGGGAGGGGCTGAGTGAAGCACCTTTGTAAGCGCTTGGATTGTTGAATTGTCTTCTTAAGGACTCTTATCTTACATCACAAAGGTCATCAAGGCTGTTTTTAAATAACTGGAGCAAAGAAACGTTGTTTTTTTAAATTGATTTGCTATAGTGCGTTTTTGGCCATCCACGTGAGTGCTTGGAACGGAACCCATGCGAATAATGAATCTCAACCTGTATTTACAGTACATAGAGACTGTACAGGGCCAGCTTCAGGACTGGTGGGGCCCAATGTGGTGTGCTTGCATGAAGCCCGCCCACTAGGCAGCCACGGCAACTGTAGCTTCGGCAAGCCAGGTGCTTGTGGTGCTGTGCGCCAAGCATGGCACCCGAAAATAGTTGGTGGTGACATGATAACAGTGGCGTCACTAGGGTTTGCGTCACCTGGTGCGGGATGCCAGCGCGTCACCCCCCATGCAGTGGGCGGGACAATACCCCAGGTGGTGGGCATGGTGATGTACTAGCGCTCCGCCCCCACTGGTTTTTTGGCTGTACCTTTTGATAGAACAAAGATAGAACACATTCTGCATGAAATTACACATTGATTGATAGAACATGATGGTATTATTCCTCCAAAGTGTGATTTTAGTGATTTTGGTCACTAGTGGTGTCACACACACCCCCAGGTGTCAACTTACTAACACCCTATTGCAGCAGTTCTCAAACTTTTAGCACTGGGACCCACTTTTTAGAATGACAATCTGTCCAAGACCCACCAGAAGTGATGTCATGGTGGAAGTGACATCATCAGACAAATTAAAATAAATAAGTATAAATAATTAAAGTAAAACAAATAATTAAATAAGCAGAAGCCAGCCCTGGTCCACCAAGTGAATTTCCTCTGTAGCCTGCCTGCAGTAACCCCCCCTCCAAAATCAATAAGGTTTTCAGCACTACCCAGTGCCCAGTTCAATTTAAGAACTTCTGTTTAAACCAGATCACTGTCAGGATCCACCTGGCTTTGCAAGTCTCAAAAAGGTTCACTTTATCAGCTGAAGCCTCTGTTTTGATCCCTTTTAGTGGGGGGGTGCCGTCTGGAGCACTTGTTTAGCTCCAGATGCATAGGATCAGGACCATTCTGGTAGCCTTGCACTCTCCTTCACCTGATCTTCCACACCAGCCAAGGCATGTTTGCTTACTCGTGAGTAAACGCGACCATGAGGCTTAGTTTCGCTTTCCATAGGGCTCAATGCATTCATCTGCTTGGAGGGAGGAACTTCCTTCTCAGGTATTTTTGGGGGCTGCATTCATTGGATCAGGACCATTCTGGTGTCCTTGGATTCCTCTCAGCCTGCCCTTTCCAACGGACTAAGGCAAGTTCGCCTACTCACAAGTGAACACACGATACAGTTCACTTTCACTTTCCATTGGGATACATGCATTTTTTTGGTCTCCAGTTTTTTGGCCATAACTTTTGATAGAAAGGAGATATTCCACTCTGGTTTTTTGCATTGCATTCTGCTCAAAATTCCACATTCAACATGTGTGGAACATGTGTGGTATATAACATGATGAGGTTACTCCTAACCGCCGTGATTTTAGCGTGTCACCCAGGTGCGCGTCACCCGCCCCCCCCCCGTGCGCGTCACCAGGTGTGGCCCGCACCCCCTAGCGATGCCACTGCATGATAACATCACCACCAACTATTTCTGGGAAGCCCATTTCAGGCCAAACAGTCCCAGGGGAGGGTGAGCAAGCATGCACTCCACTAGCTGCGCTGTCCGCATATGCTGGCTGCAGCAGTGGGAGATTCGCCCGCTGCCCCAGTGCGAGGCCCCCCACAGAGTGGGCCCAATCGTATAACATAGGCCACATTGCCATAAGCCTGGCCCTGGCAGACTATTTTGAATCCGCCACCTAAAATGGGTGCTGGAAGCCTACTGCCGCAGTTGGCTGCCTCAGAGAGCGAAGGAAAGCCAAAGGTGGGGGCAGAGGATGAGCAGAATGGGGCAGGGAGAGGAAGGAACATGGGAGTTTCTGGGTGGGAGGGGGTGCAGATCTTGGCAGCTGAGTCACACACCAGATCCTAACCCCATTTCCTGTCCCGCAGAGAGTAGGGTACAATGTCATGACATAGGCTACAATGCCCTAAGGGTGGCCCTGACACTATACATATAGTCTAGTGCAGGGGTGTCCAAAGTTTTTGGCAGGAGGGCCACATCATCTCTCTGACACTGTGTCGGGGGCCAGGGAAAAAAAGAATTAATTTACATTTAAAATTTGAATAAATTTACATAAGTTTACATAAATGAATATATTAAAGATGAACTTATGTGAATGAATGAAGGTCTTGCAATAGCTCAGGGCCTATAAAAGGCCTTGCACAAAGCAAGGCTGGCCTTTCCTTTGCTGTCGCTGCTGCATCGCAGACATGAAAAAACAAGCAGGCAGTGGAGGGAGCCCTCATCCCACAGCTCACGCAAGAGGTCAAACAGTTGCCCTCACGCAGAGAGCAGTTGCGTCGGGCCAGTGTGGGCTCCAACAAATCTCTGGAGGGCCAGAGGCTCATTGGAGACTGGGGGCTCCCTGAGGGCCGCATTGAGAGGCCTCGAGGGCCGCAAGTGGCCCCAGGGCCAGGGTTTGGGCACCCCTGGTCTAGTGTACTGGGACATTAGGCATGCTGCCATACCCACCCTCATGTGCATTCACTGAACATATGACTGCTTCTTTGAAAAGTATTTATGTATTTATTTCCAAGTTTATACCCCACTTTATCTCCCTCACAGGCATTCAGTACTTAAGACAGAAGGCATGACTTAAAATTTAAAAGTAAATATTTTTCCAAGTAAGACTTTCCATGCTGCTAAATCAGTGGGAGGTTAATAGCATGTTGGTCTTAGAACCATCTCACTGATGGCTGTGGAAATAAGTCACAGTACCTGGAAAGCAGTAGTATGGCTAGAGAGGGTGCAAAGCACTAAGTTCTGCAGGGAGTCTTACCGCAACGTGCAAGTGGCCTCTCTCCTCCCCTTCGGAGTCATTTTGGGCGAGGGGAGCAAAACAGAGGCATGTGCCTCTGCTTTGCTCCCCCCACCAGGAATGGCTCAGAAGGGGAAAGGAAGGGGGTGCTTACATGCTGCGGTGAGGCTCTTTGCAGAACTTAGTGCTTTGCACCCCCTCTAGCTATGCCACTGCTGGAAAGTTCATAATTCTGCCATCATTCCAATGTAAAGGCAGCCTTGGATGTGCATCTACTATGTCAAAATCCATGGTATGTACTCAGGTACTCATCCAAAAGCTTCATGAAAGTAAAAGCCATTTCATACATTTCTTGTGCAAAAGCCAATGTGTGTCTACTCAGAAGTCAGTCCCATTGAGTTCAGTGGTCCATATTCTCAGGTAAGTATGCTTAGGATTTCAGCCTAAGTGGCAGGAAAACACTGGATGTACATTTGACAACAACCAATCCTGGTTCCTTAATGAATGAATCTGCACAATGAAATAAACGAACACATGTTACATTCACACCTTACATTTTATGTTGTACAGTTAAGGGCACAATCCTAACCCCTTATGTCAGTGCTTTCCAGCACTGACATAAGGGCAATGCAGCTCTGAGGTAAGGGAACAAACATTCCCTTACTTTGAGGAGGACTCAGTGAGTGACACCCAACTGCAAGATACAGCCCCTGTCCCATTGGTACCGCTATGCCAGTGCTGGAAAGCACTGACATAAGGGGTTAGGATTATGCCCTACAACATTCTGGCAATACATTTAAACATATTTTTAAACTGTAGGAAAAGACCCTAACATGCCATCAAGAAGCAGCCACAGGACCAACTCACAGGACTGTGATAAACTAAGATTGAGATGAGAATAAACCGAAACCTAACCTCAGGAGAGGGTGGGAAGGACATTTAAAAAATAAACTTGCATCCCTCACTCCTTTCGCGTGGGGAGTGCCCAAAAAGAGTTGGCTTGCTTCTAATTTCCTTGTAGCATTCAAGTTACGTAACCCAGCCTGTGTGTACTTGAGAGGCACAGGATCAGTCTTTATAGACTCTTCACCATGTATTTGCTCAGCTGTCACACCTGCTTGCTTTCGTACTCCATACCATCGTACAACCTGCAGGGTATGTGGGCAATTCTTCTTCCTCCAGTCGAATCAAAGAAGTAGCAAAGATTTCTCAAGAACCATAAGCACCTTGTCAACAGCAGCACACCCATGGCATTGCTCACTTCCTGTGAAGCCCGATGACACATGGCCCATTATCAGTTGCAACATGGGCTGTCTGAGCCATGGGACTTGGGAAAGGCTGAATGGCAGGAAATGGGATGATTGAAGGTCTAGATGTAGATGCAGAGGAAGGGGTTGCAGTCTTCTGTTACCACAGCCATTGACAGGATGATGTAGTAATTGTTCTCACCCTTCACATGCAGGGAAGTAAACTGTACTTCAGGGCTGTGATTTGGAGAGCTGACCTTGGAAAAAACACTGCAATGAAGTCAAAGCCTGTCTGCTACTCCTGGCAATAAATCATCTAGGCCTCCACTAATAGGAATCTCGGGGCAGAATGTGTCTGTAAACATAGAGCATACAGATACACCACGTGCATATGTAGTCCCTGTCATATATAGGCCCTCCCAGACTGTCATAATTAGGATTGTGTTTGAGTTCCAAACTGTTGCCCCTGGTAGGGTCAGGGAAGCAGAATCAAAGTAGGCAGAATTAAGACATAACTAGAGGTGTTCGTTTTCGTCAGTAGCAACATAAAAACACAAAACTGCATTTTGATGTTTAAGATATTTTCCAGAAATTAAAATAGATTTCTAGTGAGAAATAATACTGTGGCCACATCTGCTGATGCTATATCACCCATATCACTTACACTTGTGGTTGGCAACCTTCAGTCTCGAAAGACTATGGTATAAGCCTACAGCACCCGGTGTTCCCAGGCAGTCTCCCATCCAAGTACTAACCAGGCCTGACCCTGCTTAGCTTCTGAGATCAGACGAGATCGGGCATGTGCAGGGTAACAGTTGCTGTCACTTCTAAAGTGTTTAAAATTAAGGCAGTTGTGTTGGCCTCCCTATGGCAGATCCAGGCCTGGCAGGGTAAGTTTGCATCAGCTGAGCTTGGCTGAAACAGGGGTCAGGGGGGGCATGAGGAGGGGGGCAGAGGGGTGGGGAGGAGGCGTTTTGGGGTGGGGGAGGGCATGCAGCAGGCATTCCCGGGGGCGGGTGGATGGGGAGTGGGAGGTTGGGCCAAGATCCAGTGGTTATGCTGGATCCTGACCCCGTTTCTGAGCTTCTGGCTGCTCCATTCTACTTGGATCTGCGCCACCTCCTGAGATGGCGTAAATCCTAGTAGACCCATTGGGGCCAGTGCAGCACGACACAGGGTAAGGGGAAAGTTTTCCCTTTGCCTGGGGTTGCACCGATTCTGGCCCCAAACACGCGCTGGATGCAGCACAGGCCTACTGGCCTGCCTGCCCCAGCACGTTAGGATTGCGCCCTTAGTCATTATGACAGACATTTCACTAATGCCCCACACAAGTTAAGCCACCTTATAGTGAGTCAGACTTGGTCTAGCTATATCTGCATTCTAGCCAGCATTGACTTCCCAAGGCCTTGACTTTCCCAGTAATTCTACCTGCAATCCTATTAACCAGAGATGGGGGGAGTTAAACCCGTGATTGAACTTGGGAATTAAACTTGTGACCAATGGCTCCTTCTCCAGTTAACATAACTGGCTGTGGTCATTGTTGTTTACAGCATAAGCCAGTGGTTCTCAAACCTTTTAGCAATGGGACCCACTTTTTAGAATGACAATCTGTCAGGACCCACCGTAAGTGAAATCACCAAGCAGGAAAATTTTTAATATCCCCCATAGGACAAAATCTCATTAAGCAAGTAAGGGCGCAATCCTAACCAACTTTCCAGCACTGGCACAGCTGGGCTGCATCCTGCAGTTGGGGGGAAGTCACGGAGGCCTCCTCAAGGCATGGCAATGTTTGTTCCCTTATCTCAAAGCTGCATTACCCTTAAGTCAAAGCTGGAAAGTGGGTTAGGATTGCGCCCTAAGTGAATTAAAAGTTTACAATAAGTTTAAAAATGTATTTACAATAAAGAAGGACTCTCCTAACCCACCCAAGCTCTGTTCTATTTTTAAAAAATTCTCCAAACATCCCAAAGGCAGCAATCCTATCCAGTCTTACCTGGAAGTAAACCCCATTAACTGTTAAAAGCATATACAGCACATAGCAGCCTGTTAAAAGTGCAGGTCTCTAACATTTCCCCAAATGCAGTCACATACCATGGTAGCATCAAGTCTAATGTATTAAAAATAAAATACACATTGAAATGAATGGTGGCCCATCTGAAATTGGCTCGCGACCCACCTAGTGGGTCCCAACCCATAGTTTGAGAAACACTTTTGCATGGATTAAAATGTATTCCACCCTCCATACCACCCACCACCTCACTCAGTGCACAATCCTATGCATTTCTACTCAGAAGTAAGTCCCATTATCTTCAGTGGGGCTTACTCTCATGAAATTGTGCATAGGATTGTAGCCTCAGTCTTTATTATTAAAACTTCTTTCTGGGGGGAGAATTATCTTCTGTACTGTTTCATAGTTAAAGCAATCCCATTCCAAAGACTTGGGTGGGTGACAACATGTGAAAACATATGTATAAGCAACTCCATTTAAAGTGTAATCAACAGAACCTAACAGATCCTGAAACATTTTCCACCAGACCCTTTTTTTTTTTCCCTTAGCCTCCCAAAAGCCAGCCTTAAGAGCAAAGTCTAATTAACTTTTCTGAAAGATACTCTGTGGCTTTGGAAAAAAATGTCCAAGGGACCAGAGTTCCAGAACTGCAAATGCCCCTCTTGAAGCACATGTGATGTTCTAAGTTGGCATGCTAATAACACATTTGACCCCATTCGCATGGCTGAATTCATTCTGGTCTATCCGCACAGCAAAGTATGGGGTATAAATAGGCAAAGGCTTCTGTTTAAAATCCTTCAGCCCCAACCCAGTGTGAGTTCATGGATAGATTTTTTTTTCCCATACATCAGCTGTCATTCTCAATAGTCGAGGATAATGTAGAGCGTCTGGGAGAGGCTTTTAATGCACAAAACAGAGTCCTCCTTTCAAGATGACCTTGGAATTTATATTAACACTTTGATCACCTTCCTGACTGTGATGTGACATGATTCCATTACCATGCATAACTTCTTGGCTTTTAGCTGGAATACCGAGGGCGCAAGTTGTGCTTCTCAGGGATTTCTGAAGTAATTTATGTGGAAAGGTAGTCTTTTAAAAAAAATCTTTTAAGTGGTTAAATTGTACTAATTCAATTTATGGCTCAGGCTTCATTGGGCAGCTCTGCTCCCCAGACCCTCTGTTAGGTAACTGTTTTGTAGCAGCAGCAGAGATTTGATGAGTTATTAGCAACGTAATACATGGCCTTAGGGTTAATGGTGAACTGTCCAATCACCGACCTGAGTTTCATCTTCATGGTTTAGCTTGCTAACTTTGGAACACTTTAAGGCCAAACGAGACATGAGGTCAGAGGTTCACATCTGGAGAGTCTAAAGTATTTTTTTTTCTTCTCAAAAATAGTCAGACACCCCTCCTCCCCTTGAATTATAACTGTGCTGTGTGGGAGGGGGTCCTTTCTAGCCCTTTCCCAGGGCCCATGAAAGGGGGGGGGGGGGTAAAGGGTGTAATTTGTACCCAGGCCCAGGGTCAAAAAGGGGGCCCAAGAGCCAACGGAGGGGGCCCAGAAATTTCCTGGCCTCTTATACTCGGACTCGCTGCCCATGTGGGATGCTGGGGGCACTACTGTGTGCATGGTAGAGGATGCTACCACAAGCCATATGCACTGGCCCAAGGAATGCATACATAATACTCCTCAAGACAGTGCCATATCTGGGAAGAAACAAAAGTTTGGTGTCATCTGCAAACTTGGCCACCTCGCTGCTCGGCCCTGCCTCCAGGTCATTTATGAACACATTGGAAAGTACAGGTCCCAGGACAGATCCTTGGGACACTCCACTTTCCACCTCTCTTCATTGTGAAAACTGCCCACTGACACCCACTCTCTGTTTCCTGGACCTCAACCAGTTCCTAATCCAGGAGAGGACCTGCCCTCTAATTCCCTGACTGTGGAGTTTTCTCAGCAGCCTGTGGTGAGGGACCATGTCAAACGCCTTCTGAAAGTCCAGATATATAATGTCCACGGGTTCTCCCGCATCCACATGCCTGTTGACCTTTTCAAAGAATTCTAAAAGGTTCGTGAGGCAAGACTTACCCTTACAAAAGCCATGTTGATTCTCCCTCAGCAAGGCTTGTTCGTCTATGTGTTTTGAGGTTCTATCTTTGATGAGGCATTCCACCATCTTACCCGGTATAGATGTTAGGCTGACTGGCCTATAGTTCCTGGGTTGTCGTCCCCCCCTTCCCTTTGCATATTTTAGTCAAGAGATCAGCAACTTCATTCTTCAATTCCTTAATAACTCTTGGATGGATGCCATCAGGGCCCGGTGACTCATTGATCTTTAATTTGTCAATTAGGTCTGAAACATCTCTTTTAACCTCTATCCGACTTAATACTTTGGTCAGGAGGGGCTGATCGGGCAGCATTATCTGCCCGAGGTCTTCTGCCATGAAGACAGATGCAAAGAACTCATTTAATTTATCTGCCCTTCTTCCTTTGTGGTATACACTTCTCCTGGGCTTCTATTACTGTTGCTTTAAACAGCTTCCACGCACTCTGGAGAGATTGGACCTTCTTTACCTTCCCTTTCAATTTCTTCCTAACTAGCCTCCTCATTGAGGGAAGTCCACCCTTCGGAAGTCAAGTGTTTTTGTGTTAGATTTGACACTTTCCCCCCCCCCCCCGACTTGCATGGTGAAACTAATTGCAGCATGGTCACTGTTCCCCAATGGCTCAGTAACATTTACCTTTCTAACCAGGTCCCAAGTGCCACACAATCCAGAGTCGCCTGTCCTCTGGTGGGCTCCATGATTATTTGCTCTAAAGCACAGTCATTTAGCATGTCTAGAAAACCGGTTTCTCTTTCATGACCAGAGAATGAATTGACCCAGTCAATGTGAGGATAATTGAACCCTCCCATGATTACAACCCTGTCCCTCCTCAACACCTGCCTGTTCTGTTTCCTCATTTCAAGATCGCCTTCCGGTTTCGGGTCTGGAGGACGATAGTACGCCCCCATCGCTTCTCGAACCTGGTAATTTAACCCACAGCGATTCTATGGTGGAGTCAGACCCACCTTCAATCTTTACCATGGAAGAGTGTATAAGGAGCACAGCTGCAGAAGTAAGTTTTAATACACAAAGGACACTTTCTATTCTAGTGTGTGCCTAAATACGATGATGCTAATTTTCTGTATTGAAAGGATTTTAGAGAGACTTTGGAGTGTATTTGGTTTTCCATATTACTGTATCTAGCTGCTAATGCCACACTGATAGGTAGACCTGGGCTCCACATTGGAAAGTCAAATAGACCTGGACTCCAAAGACAATTCTAGCTGTTGCCACCCTCCCCCCCTCTGTTTTGCCCCTCACTTTGGGAAGGGGCCAACAAGAAACTTTGTACTTCCTGATAAAATTCTTCTCAGAGGCCCTGACCTTCCCCCTGTGCCATAACCCCAATCGAAACTGCCTCCTGAAGTCGCTATTAGTCATGTGGGGGGGGGGGGAAGCATACAATTATGCCCATAAATTTTCCCTTCCACAGCTAACAGTCACTTCAAGGTGTGGTTTGGATTGGGCTGGGATCCCTTTTCTCAAACCACCCTCCAGTTCCTGCTAGTTGAGAAAGATTACAGTGTTAAGAGCTCCCACAGAGCTCCCATATTACAGACACATATTACAACACAGAGCTCCCATATTACATTTAGCCCACGAGCAGGAGAGAAAGGCATACCTCTCTCCCATCATTGCTCTCCTGTAGCTGGTACTCAGAGGTAGCACATAGCCACCATGACTTGCACCGAAGTCATAGCCATCGGTAGACTTGCCCTCCATGACTTTGTCCAATACACTTTCAAAGCCATCCCAGCTAGAGACCATCACCACATCTTGCAAAAGTATCTCCTTTTGCTCCTACTAAATCTCCTGCCAGTCTGTTTCATTGGATGAAACACATCCACAACTTTCAGCCCAATCCTATCCCCAAACAGTCCATAGCATGCAGCCCTACCAATGGAGTGTGCGCTGCATGTGATGGTGGTGGTGGGAGGGGGTGAATCAGATGGTCCATGAGAGGCAAGTAAAAACATATTTATTTGAGGCCAATGGATCTCCTCATACATATGCCAGCTATTTTGCTGGTATAAGTCCAAGGAGAGGAAGGGGGCAAGAAGGAGGAAGAAGGAGTCCAAGGAGAGGAAGGGGGCAGGTCAGGACTAGGAACTCGGGCTATGATCTGGCATACACACCTGCCACTGAGATCCGTCCTCTCCTGTCCTTGAACCACTCCCCAACCTGGGTAGGGTAGTGGGTAGTTTGACCCACTCCCCAACCTAATTGACCACGGAACCGCCCGCAAACTGCCATCTCCATCATTTTACCTCCAACAGCATAGCGTCCAGACAGTTCTGCTGCATGCATGGAGCCTCTGGTCAGTTATGTGTTGTTGTTTTTTTTCTATTATACCTCTAACAAAAAGAGGGAATACCATTTTGGCTTTCAAATCAATGGAGGAAAGGCTACTGCGGAGCAAATGGACACACAATACAACAACCGTCAGCAGTGCGTTTTAAGAAAGCTCAGACAGTGATCTGTGGTATGAGAAAAAGGTTGTCACAAGTGCGACCACCCCCATTTTGATCTATGAATTAAACGCAGTATGTGTTGCTGGAGGGTATTTATTGCCACAGTTTAAAAGATCAGAGAGTTTTTAAAAAATGAAACTGACGATATCAAGGTATGCGTGCCTGGAATATTGCTGAAGGAGCTGGTTCCCCAGAGCCCTCTTGTTACTTTGGCCCCACTGAGAGGGCAAAGGGAGCACCTCAGATGAAATGGCAATCAATTGCATGGTCTCTGTTTTAAAAGCAAGGTTGATGGCAAATACAGTCCAGTGAAATTGCACCTTCCGCATATCTGGTCCCTTTTCTTTCTGTCGTAATGGACAAACCATGACATGATCACATTTCCGCTCTGCTCAGTGAGGCCAGGGCAATGGTTTTTTTTTTTATTTTAACAATAGAGGCTTATGAGGCAGCATATGGAAAACTGGATAAGGAAATGCACTGAGATCTGCCTCCAGCTGCAAGAAGTATTCTGAACCCATTATCCAGTAGCACAGGCAGTCAAGCAATGTGTTACTTGTGAACAGATCAATCAGATGTGCCTCTTTGACTGCTGTACCATTAATATGCCAGGCTCAAGCAGCAGCAAACATCCCTGTACGTAAGCTGTACACTGCAATTGTCCTTGTTCATTGAGGGCAGGCTCTGTTTTCTGGTTTCTACCTGTTTGTCCCTATCTTCGTCTATTGGGTACGTCTTGTCAACATTTTGCTAGTTGTGGAAGCTGTCGTTTTTGAGACGACAGGTCAGTGGCGTAGCTAGAGGGGGTGCAAAGCACTAGTCCCACCTCCGTTTTGCTCTCATGGCCTGGAATGATTCCAAAAGGGAGGGGAAGGAGCCACTTACACAGCGCATTCAGTTACCTGCAAAACCAGGTGCTTTGCACCCCCTCTAGCTACACCAGTGGGTCAAGGTCCACCCTGCCAGTCTCTATAGTAGGAGTGGCCAAACTTGCTTCATGTAAGAGCCACATACGATTAACTCTGAGAGTCTGAGATGTTTGAGAGCCACAAGAGAGATGTCTGAGAGCTGCAATATTTAAGAAGCCTTTAAATTCTTAAATATATTTACTCATCGTGAACATTAAGCTTACATTTTAATCCAGTGTCTCACAAGCCACAGTTTGGCCACTCCTGTTTGGCCACAGTTTGGCCACTCCACAGTTTGGCCACTCCTGATCTATACTTTAAATATATGAGTGGAGAATGAAAACCATCACAGCAGCTGTGCATGAAGGTTCATGAAAGCTTGAGTGGTGTGGTGGTTAGAGTATTGGGCTAGGAAACAAGGATTTGAATTCTCAGTTGGCCACAATGCTCCATAGGAGACCTCAGGCCTGTTCAAAGAAGAACAAAAGATAAGTCCTGCTGGATCAGGCCAAAGATCCATTGAGCTTAGTATCATGTTTCCCACAGTGGCCCACCAGTTGCCTCTGGGAAGCCCACAAACACAAAAGGACCCTTCTCTCCCACCATTGCTCCCCTGCAAGATATTCAGAAGCACTTCCTGCATTACAATCTCTGCGCATGAACTGGAGGTTGTCCATGACTTTGTGTACCTTGGCTCAACGATCTCCGACACTCTTTCTCTCGATACCGAGCTAAACAAGTGCATCGGTAAAGCAGCTACCACATTTTTCAGACTCACAAAGAGAGTCTGGTCCAACCAGAAGCTGACGGAACATACCAAGATCCAAGTCTACAGAGCTTGCGTCCTGAGTACACTTCTGTACTGCAGCAAGTCATGGACTCTTCGCTCACAACAGGAGAGGAAACTGAACGCTTTCCACATGCGCTGCCTCCGACGCATCTTCGGCATCACCTGGCAGGACAAAGTTCCAAACAACACAGTCCTGGAACATGCTGGAATCCCTAGCATGTATGCACTGCTGAAATAGAGACGCCTGCGTTGGCTCAGTCATGTCGTGAGAATGGATGATGGGCGGATCCCAAAGGATCTCCTCTATGGTGAACTCGTGCAAGGAAAGCGCCCTACAGGTAGACCACAGCTGCGATACAAGGACATCTGCAAGAGGGATCTGAAGGCCTTAGGAGTGGACCTCAACAGGTGGGAAACCCTGGCCTCTGAGCGGCCCACTTGGAGGCAGGCTGTGCAGCATGGCCTTTCCCAGTTTGAAGAGACACTTGGCCAACAGTCTGAGGCAAAGAGGCAAAGAAGGAAGGCCCATAGCCAGGGAGACAGACCAGGGACTTCCACTTCCACTTCCACTTGCTCCCAGAGTGGAAGGGATTGTCACTCCCAAATTGGCCTTTTCAGCCACACTAGACGCTGTTCCAGAACCACCATTCAGAGCGCGATACCATAGTCTTTCGAGACTGAAGGTTGCCAACAACATTGCTATAAAAACTGGTGCATAACCACCATGAGTAAAAGTCATTGCTCGACCTGATTTTCATGAATTTGTTAATCCATTTTTAAGGCCATCCCCACTAGAAGCCATCACCACATCTTGCAATAATGAATTCCACAGGCTAATGACATGCTGCTAATAGATGGATTATCTCAGCCCAGTCACAGGGTGGAGTCATGTGCAGTGCCTTGGGCTCCTCGGAGGAAGGGCGGGATGAAAACATTGAGTTTTATTTTGAAGCGTTGATAGCATGTTTGAGGACAAATGTCTTCCTACCATATCTTCAACCGAAAGAAGCCAACACCACTCTTGGCACTTAAATCAGTGTAGAGCAAACGGAGACAAAGTCACGCAGACTGCAGCAGGGAAAGCAGAGCCCTCAGCAATGTGTGGTGGGGGTGAAGAAGGAGTGCCCTGCTGAATATGGGATCTGGAGTACAATGGAGTGTTCCTGTTCACATCTGTGAAATATTGGAGGGTTCAACATCACTTTGCTTGAGCCTCAATAAACAGCACGGATAGTCGTCCCTCCTTGTCTTTCTGGCAGTCTTTTAGATAACTGAGAGAGCTGTCAGACAATCCCCCCTGCAGCATTTCCTGAACCTAATACCACAGCAGAGCAAAAGGCGACAGGGAGGTTCCCAGAGAACTTGGGACCTCGTAAAGCAGGAAGGGGCAAGGTGACCTGGCTCTTAGGACACGGTTTGGAGTGTGCTGCGTGTCAGGTTGTTCCCAACCCTGCCCAGATCATCACATCAGACAGATTTATTTATTTATTGCCAATATTTATCTTCAGAAGTTCTCAGGGAAGATTAGCAATGGAATGAGAAGAGATTTCCCTTTCCCGAATGGGCTCGTAGCCTAATAAAACAGAGACACAGCAAAGGAAGGAGAGGCAAGTGAAGGCAGGAAAATGCAGAGGGAGAACTGGCGATGATTTGAATGATGTGTTCATAGGCTTCGGGTCAAACTAATGCAACTTCTTTTTTTTTTCCTTTTGCAAAGAGCGTGTTAGAAAACTACAGCTGGGGGACAGGGGGGCCTAAAGTAAACCCCAACCTGCTCTTGATCCCAATCAGTGGCATAGCTAGAGGGGGTGCAAGGCACTATGGTAGGTTTGGCAGGCACCTAAACTCTCAGTGTAAGCGGCCCCCTCCCCTTCAGAGCCATTCCGGACAGTGGGAGCAAAACGTATTCGCCTCTGTTTTGCTCCCACTGCCTGGAAATCCTCTAAAGGGGAGGAGAAGGGACTGCTTGCTCCCTGCAAAACTTAGTGCCTTACAGCCCCTCCAGCTATGCCACTGAGCCAGGCAAAGCTTCTCGCAAGCCGGGCAGCTAGAATGGGGGTAGGGAAGGAGGTGGGGATAATTTTCCTGACAGATTGAAAGCGTGGCCTTCCTCACTGCCCCCCAACCCAATTCCAAACTCACGGTACTAGCCTGGGTTATACTAGCCAGGTAGGTTTTCATGCACCTGGGACAGTTCTCCCATCACACATCCAAATAAAAGAAATAAAAATGTAGTCAGACAACATCACCCACAAACTTAAAAAACAGAACAAAACTTGAAAGGGGATACGTTGCCTGCCTGCTCGCTTTGCAAACCATCTCCAAGTTTCTGTTTGAATATTCCAACCAAAAAAAAAAAAAAAAGGTCACGCAAGACTTACTGCATCTAAAGTTACTTTTGACTTTCCAGTCTGCAAATTTACAATTCAACACACTCCACGATTCCTCTTCATGCCAGCTATAAAAGGCCCAAGTAATTTAACTAAAACTGAATTGAATGGGTGGAAGACAGCGGGAGGTGAGGTGCCCGGAACATCAAGAAGTTGTCCTCCCCAGGGCGGTTGGATTTGGAACATCCTCTCCCATCATTTTTCAAGAGATTAGCCACCACAGGGTTTTGCTTGTGTGCTTTCCGTCCCAGACCTTCCTTGGAACAAATGGAACAGCAAGCAAGAGGAATGTCTTCCCTCTAAGACTGAAGCAGCTCCCAAAGCTGAAAGCCTTTCTTGGGTGAGCTGGCTGACTCAGCTCTGGCACACTGAGCAGGCAGCAGGGAGACTGCAGCTAGACTGTCTCGGGTCATCATCATAGCCTCCGCTGGGCACAATTACTCCATCTATCAGCAGAGGACAAGAAAAACCAAGCGATTGGTACAAGACCCCCAATTTATTTATTTTTGCATTGCAGTATTTATATACCTCTGGCCTCTGAGTGGCCCGCTTGGAGGCAGGCTGTGCAGCATGGCCTTTCCCAGTTTGAAGAGACACTTGGCCAACAGTCTGAGGCAAAGAGGCAAAGAAGGAAGGCCCATAGCCAGGGAGACAGACCAGGGACAGACTGCACTTGCTCCCAGTGTGGAAGGGATTGTCACTCCCGAATCGGCCTTTTCAGCCACACTAGACGCTGTTCCACAACCACCATTCAGAGCGCGATACCAGAGTCTTTTGAGACTGAAGGTTGCCAACAACAACAACATTTATATACCACCTTTCTCATAGACACATAGACTCAAGTCTCATAGACAGGCTAACCATAAGCCCCATTTTTTAAAAAAAATTGTTTTTTTTACAAGTGTTATTCTATGAGAAAAAGTCATAGAACTTTCCATTTCTCCAGATGGTTCCCTTTATGGTGCAATCATCATCCCGGTTGCACAGCTCATGAGCATTCCAAGATTCCACAGATAGCTACAAAACACACCCCAGGCTGGTTCTGAGGGTATTCTCCTTTTCTTACCTGTCCACATTCTCTAGGCCAGCAGCTTCTGCTCACCCATCCAGGGTTAAACCCAAGCTGATCTTGCTTAGCTTTTTCAGGCAAGGCAGCACCTCAACCTCCAGACCACACCTCTGGTCCTGGCAGTGGTTCATGTGCACCTTCATCATCCTGCCACCTAGGTCCACAGGCACATGTGCAGAATCTGCTGCTGGGAGCATGCCTGTGTGGGCAGGATAGACAGAACTCTTAGGGACCATAATCCCACTGAACTGAGAGGTTTTTTCTTGTCTGTTCTCTTACTGTGCCACGGTACTGCAGGCCCAGGGGGAAAACAGAGACAGAGGGCAGGAGGGGAAATGAAACTGAGAGGTGGCAGGCAAGCAAGTAGGTCAGGTGGAATGGTGCCTGTGGTGACATAAGAACATAAGAATATAAGAACATAAGAACAGCCCCACTGGATCAGGCCAGAGGCCCATCTAGTCCAGCTTCCTGTATCTCACAGCGGCCCACCAAATGCCCCAGGGAGCACACCAGACAACAAGAAGACCTGCAAGGCCTCCTGGGAATTGTAGTTAAGAACATAAGAACAGCCCCACTGGTTCAGGCCATAGGCCCATCTAGTCCAGCTTCCTGTATCTCACAGCAGCCCACCAAATACCCCAGGGAGCACACCCGATAACAAGAGACCTCATCCTGGTGCCCTCCCTTGCATCTGGCCTTCTGACATAGCCCATTTCTAAAATCAGGAGGTTGCACACACACATCATGGCTTGTAACCCGTAATGGATTTCTCCTCCAGAAACTTGTCCAATCCCTTTTTAAAGGCGTCCAGGCCAGATGCCGTCACCACATCCTGTGGCAAGGAGTTCCACAGACCAACCACACGCTGTGTAAAGAAATATTTTCTCTTGTCTGTTCTAACTCTCCCAACACTCAATTTTAGTGGATGTCCCCTGGTTCTGGTGTTATGTGACTGTGCTACCTCCCTGCCATCACCACCTGAAGCAGCTATCTCACCTTGTATCATGGCAGGAATGGCTCCAACTGCACATTACAGTAGTCAAGCTTGCTTAGCCTTTGCTTGGCATTTCAGGAACTATAATCTTACCTAGATGTGTATCCACCTGTAGCCCAACTCTGTCATCAAGCACATCTCAGATGGTGTCATACATTTTTGATATACACCACATGAAATTCAGCTCAGATGGAGACAGGCGGAAGTTCTACTTGCTCTCTTTCAGATGTTCTAGCCTCCCAATCAAGCAGCCATCATTAAAACATCGTGACAGTTCAGTGGGCTGCATCTGTGAAAATGTTTCACTATGTAGTCTAACCTGAACAGTTGCATTTGTTTTCCATTAGCATCCTTTGAAAGAAAAGGATAACACCAGAACCAGGGGACATCCACTAAAATTGAGTGTTGGGAGAGTGAGGACAGACAAAAGAAAATATTTCTTTACCGAGTGTGTAATTAGTCTGTGGAACTTCTTGCCACCGGAAGCAGTGATGGCATCTTGCCTAGAGACCTTTAAGAGGGGACTGGACAAATTTCTGAAGGAGATGTTCATCACGGGTTACAAGTCAGGGTAGGTATGTGCAAGCTCCTGGTTTTAGAGGTAGGGTAGGGTAGGGTAGATGCAGAGGAGGGTACCAGGATGCAGGTTGTGTCTTGTTGTCTTGTGTGCTCCCTGAAGCATTTGGTGGCCACTGTGAGATACAGGAAGCTGGACTAGATGAGCCTATGGCCTGATCCAGAGGGGCTGTTCTTATGCAGTAACATTTCTAAAATGAATTCTGGAAATGAAGCACGTACAATTTAGTGCAGTTTTCGATTCTTTCTGGTTATTTGCATCTCTCCTCCCTCCCCACATCATTGCTACATATTGATGCACAGGTGTGTGTTGATTAAGAAGCACACAAAAAGAATCCTTATACAACCTTATGTACATCAATATTTTTTTTTCTTTTGCAGAGTTTCATCAGTCCACATGTATGTTGTGCTTGTAATGTAGGCAGTGGGAGGGAATGCCACAGCATAACTATATAGGCACATATGAAAAACAGAAGAGTGGAGAATTCCTAGTGTATCAGTTTCACTTTGGAAACAAGATCAGGTAATTCATAATCCAAAACTTTGGAGAGTTTTGGAAGGATCCCTACTTTTAAATGGTGTTTAATAGGTTGCGTATTCTATCGGGCAGGAGGTCTGGTCTAGAGGGTAGAGCCTCCATTTGCCTGAAGATAACATCCACAAGGTTGCCAGTTCGAAGCCACCACCACCATGCGACCTTGAAGCAGCTGACAAGCTGAAGCCGAGCAATTCCATCTGCTCTGAGCATGGGAGGATGGAGGCCAGAATGTGCGAGCAGATCAAGAAAGAAACATCTGAATGCTGTGGTTTCTTGAAAGATAGAAACCTTCTTTCAAATTGTAAAAATCCCTATGGGGATTTAAAAAATTGCCTGCCTATGTAAACCGCCTTGAATAAAGTCTAAGGAGAAATCTGAGGACCAAGAAAGGCGGTATAGAAATACCTGTATTATTATTATCATTATCATTATCATCAAAGCAGAAATACATGTTTTCTAAGCTTTTGTTAGCAGAGAGAGCATTTATTTGCAATTTGCTCTTTGAGCAACATGCTTGGGAGGCAAGCTTTGGATTTGAATGTGCTTACCACTGAAGAGCAATTCATGTAACCACATTGTTTTTTTTTCAGCCTGTACTGCACACTGCATGCGGTGTTTTTAGTCATAAACACACATTCTGATTTTGCATGTTGCCCCCTAAACAGCCACCGGGTAGATGGAACTCGTCAGCCTGGGAAGGCAGCTCATCTGAGAGAAGGAAAACTGATCCCAAACCTCCACTGCCTTGTGGCTACATCCAGTTATGGAAAAGGCTTCAGGAGTCAACCTCGAGGCAAAATCCGGAGCTGGAGTCCCTGAGACAGTTCATGGCTGAACACAGTCACGTTCTGGCAACTCCTGTGACGCCGCTGGAACCCACCGTATTGGCCTCTGCCTTTCCATTGGACCATTTCAGCGACGTGGAGAGGGGGGATTTGCTGCATGGGTAACAGCCTATCCTCCATACCTACTTTACCCAGGCTTCGCGCACTGGAGAGGACACTCTGTTCCAGAACCACCATTCAGAGCGTGACACCATAGTCTTCCGAGACTGAAGGATGCCAACAATGTTGCCCCACAAACCATAGCAGGCATATTGGAAATGAGGCCAAAAACAAAAAGGAAGCTTTTACTTGTGACAAACAATTCAGGCAGACTATGGTGCATGGTGGAATCCGAGCAGGCAGTGGCATAGCTAGAGGGGGTGCAAAGCACTAATTTTTCAGGGAACTTCATTGCAGGATGCATGTGGCCCTTCCCCTTTAGAGTCATTCCTGGTGGGGGGAGCAAAATGGAAGCATTTGCCTCTCTGAGTTTGTCTCCGTTTTGCTCCCCGTGCCCAGAATAACTCTAAAGGGGTGGGGCTGCTTGCATGCTGTGATGAAGCTCCCTGCAAAACTTAGCACTATGCACCCCCTCTAGCTACACCACTGCAAAGTGGGAATCTGAAATGCTTGGTCACACTTTGATAGCTGCCTGAATTGCTCACAGTAACAAGCTGACCCGTATTCCTTCTGGATTGTTTTTTTTTTTTTTTACTGGTGCTTTTATGCATGCATTATAATAGTTCTACATTTTTATTTTCACCTTCAATTCAGCTCTGTTTATTGTACGCTGTCTTGAAACAAAACGTATTAAGGTGAGATATAAATCTCATGCATCAAGTAAAATTGTATGCACCATACCTACTTTGCTTTTTTTTTTTTGCTCCTTTTGTAATCAGCTGTACCTACTTGTTACAAAATAGCTGACATAGATCTTCCATCTTCTTCACAAAATGGATTGTCCATGAAGCACCTTTGTAAGAGTTATTTTTAACAGCACTTGAATTAGAGAACCCTTGACCTTGCCCAGTAGAGGTTTCTGTTGCTGTCATAAGGGGTTTTTACTACTAAAAGAGGTTAAAAAGCGTGAAGTGAAAAACGCTGAAGTTCCATCTTCAAGGAGTGAGCTAATGCGGGGAGATTGTCATGACAACAGCAAACAGATTGTCCCGCTTGATGGCAATGTTCTAAATAAAGCAAAAAGAGAGAGAAAGTTATTCTCTTTAAAAAAATAAAAAAATAAAAAATAAACTGTACCAACATATATTTGCTAGCACTGGGATGCTGTAAACAATGGATTGTAGTTCCATTGTTATATAAAGCAACACAAAATTACTGCAGCAAATCTAAGACAATTTTAGTGATATGTGGATAAAGACAGACCTTGGCACTAATGCAAACTATTTTTTCCTTCCATGCTCTCCCATGGGACACTCTTCAAATTGAAGAAGGACCACAGTGGGAGCAAAGAGTACAAGCCCACCATAGCCCTGCTTTGACATGCAGGCCCCAGTGGGGTGATTTACACATTGCTTAATTTTATCCTTGAATTAAGTGGTTCCCAAACTTTGTAGTACCGGGATCCACTTTTTAAAATGATGCTTTATCGGGACACACCTAGGTTTACCAGACTTTTTAAAAAGGAGATATAGAAAGAAATAATATAAATAAATTAAGTATTAATAACTGGAAAAAGACCTTGAAACATTTGTCTCCCTATATTTATATGTGCTTGCAAACTGCAGGAGCTGAGCTCTTTGCAGGGTAATTAGCAGCTACAGTATCAGATTTTTGAATAGCCTCAGGACTTGAGGCAATTAGTTATCTGATACTTCCATCACACTCTGGCGACCCACCAAAAATCAGGTTGCTGCCCACCTGTGGGTTCCGACCCACAGTTTGGGAACCACTGGTCTAGAGGAAAGGGGAGTGTACAGTTCTTGCACTCCAAGAAGGTGGGGATGAATCTTTTGTTTGCTTTTGCTATGATGTCATAGCAGAGACTGATTGGATGAATTAGGACTAACCGGGCACCCCATTTTATGCGCTCCCCTAACCAGATAAAACTGTCTAGTTCTCCCCCCCCCCTTTTTCCTGATCTCATTGGCTTTCTGTCCTGCATGTTGAAAGATGCTTCATGTCCATCAGTCTATATGGTCTGTGTGATGCAAATCACAACTCATTAGGGACAAGTCAATACCATTAAACAATTACTGCTGGTGACCTGACCAGATTCGGCTTCCATTCTCTGAGGATGGAAGGCCAATTAATCCAGAGCATCACTATTGGAACATCTGTTAGTTTTTTAAAATAACCACAACAAAAAGAAAGGGGGGGGGAAGCAACAAGGCTCATAATGGAGCAATTCAGAGGAAGGTTAAAGGATGAAATAAATTACAGCATTTGTGTAAGTAAATCTAGCCTACGTATGTCACAGGCAGGAGGGTGAGGTTGTGGTACGTAAAGCAGGGGAAGTTGGCTTCCATGGAATGAGCAGCCTGTTTTGTTTCACTGTCTCTCAGATGATACAACAAAGCCAACAACATTTTGTGGCTATCTAGTGGGTGGAGGGCTGGGTTCAAGGATAGATTAAACCTTGCCATATCCTTCATCATATAAACAATAGACGTATTTAGGCTGGGAGTTCTGGGGCAGTGGAGTACCAGATACAAATTCCTCATCTTGGACAGATTCCCATTAGCTTGATCTTAAGAACATAAGAAGTGCCCCACTGGATCAGGCCCAGGGCCCATCTAGTCCAGCTTTCTGTATCCCACAGTGGCCCACCAGATCCTCAAGAAGCACACAAGACAACAAGACACTTGCATCTTGCTACCACTCCCCTGCACCTGGCATTCTATTTACCCTTGCACACACACACCCCGCCCCCTGAAAATGAAGTCACCAGACTGCACTTGGGCTTAATCTGGGCCCCTTTATTAAACACAAGTGTTCAATTTTTAATGAATGAAACCTACTGAACACACCTTCGTCCCCTGCATGTCTGGGAAAGGAGAAAACCTGCCATCCACGGCCAATTTGGATGACATAAAAAAATTTCTACCCGGCCCTCATGATGAGCAACCAGCTAATCTCAGATTGTACATGCCCATCATGGCACATTTTCCTCTAGAAATCTGTCTTGTGCAGTTCTTAAGGGAGCAGGCACTTTAAAAACAGATCTGCTTCCCAATTCACAATTTGACTCACGCAGTGTACTAGTGGTTGATTACAGACTGACTTTCCTGGTACCAGCAGAAAATTCTACAATATGCTGTTTGATATGAGGCCTATCTCAAAGCAGACCCACAATATTTATGCTCTGAGAATTGCGTCTGATGAGTCACTGATCTAAAACACATGGAAACAGAAATTAGCTGCCACCAACTCTAAGAGCTGGAAATATTTAGCACTGGCATTTGATTTTTTGTTTTTTAAAGGGAAAATAGAAATACAACTGTCTTCCTACTTATCTAAGATAGTTTGAGAGTGGTAATCAAGTGTTTCACAAAAGAATATAAGAAGAGCCCTGCTGGATTACACCAAAGGCCCATCTAGTCCAGCTTCCTGTATCTTACAGTGACCCACCAAATGCTTCAGGGAGCACACAAGACAACAGTGTATCTACAGTGGCCCACCAAATGCCCCAGGGAGCACACAAGTCAATAAGAGACAAGGTGATGGCATCTGGCCTGGATGCCTTTAAAAGGGGATTGGACAAGTTTCTGGAGGAAAAGTCCATTATGGGTTACAAGTCATGATGTGTATGTGCAACCTCCTGATTTTAGAAATGGGCTATGTCAGATGCAAGGGAGGGCACCAGGATGCAGGTCTCTTGTTATCAGGTGTGCTCCCTGGGGCATTTGGTGGGGCCGCTGTGAGATACAGGAAGCTGGACTAGATGGGCCTGGTCCAGTGGGGCTGTTCTTATCTTCTTATGTAGACCTGCATCCTGGTGCCCTCCCTTGCAACTGGCATTCTGGCATAGCCCATTTCTAAAATCAGGAGGTTGCACATACACATCATGGCTTGTAACCCGTGATGGATATTTCCTCGAGAAATTTGTCCAATTCCCTTTTAAATGCATCTAGGCCAGATGCCATCACCACATCCTGTGGTAAGGAGTTCCACAGAGCAACCACATGCTGATCGAAGAAATATTTTCTTTTGTCTGTCCCAACTCTCCCAACACTCAGTTTTAGTGGATGTCGCCTGGTTCTGGTGTTGTGTGAGAGGGAAAAGAGCATCTCTCTATCCACTCTATCCTTCCCATGCATAATTATTGAAACGAAAACTCCAGAAGAGTGAATTGTGGGGCAGAGCAAATCACCAGATCAATTTTTTTAAAAAGAGACAGGAGAAAATTCTCTCAACCCTATTTGTAAGGGGGGGGGGGAAGAACCAATTAGAGTTCACTGTTAGGAAGAGAGACCTTCAGGCCAGTGAATTGCCTAAGCATCAAATGATTTTGGAAGATGTGCCGTGCAGCTGTGTTCTGAGGGGCTGGCAGCCGCTCCGGCACCAGGTGGAGATTAAGCAGGGCTTTATCAAGCTTGCCTGCCAGGCAGGAGTCACAATAATCTCATCTTGATGTAAGAGATGCATGGGTAACCAACTCAAGGTCAGAATGGTCAAGGGCTGGAGATGTTTCTTAGAAGATAAGGGAGCATTTGCACTTGCTTTCATCATAAGAACATAAGAACAGCTCCACTGGATCCGGCCATAGCCCATAGTGTTGGCAACCTTCAGTCTCAAAAGACTATGGTATTGCACTCTGAAAGTTGGTTCTGGAACAGTGTCTAGTGTGGCTGAAAAGGCCAATTTGGGAGTGACAATCCCTTCCACACTGGGAGCAAGTGCAGTCTGTCCCTGGTCTGTCTCCCTGGCTATGGGCCTTCCTTCTTTGCCTCTTAGCCTCAGATTGTTGGCCAAGTGTCTCTTCAAACTGGGAAAGGCCATGCTGCACAGCCTGCCTCCAAGCGGGCTGCTCAGAGGCCAGGGTTTCCCACCTGTTGAGGTCCACTCCTAAGGCCTTCAGATCCCTCTTGCAGATGTCCTCGTATCGCAGCTGTGGTCTACCTGTAGGGCGCTTTCCTTGCACGAGTTCACCATAGAGGAGATCCTTTGGGATCCGGCCATCATCCATTCTCACAACATGACCGAGCCAACGCAGGTGTCTCTGTTTCAGCAGTGCATACATGCTAGGGATTCCAGCTCGTTCCAGGACTGTGTTGTTTGGAACTTTGTCCTGCCAGGTGATGCCGAGGATGCATCGGAGGCAGCGCATGTGGAAAGCGTTCAGTTTCCTCTCCTGTTGTGAGTGAAGAGTCCATGACTCGCTGCAGTACAGAAGTGTACTCAGGACGCAAGCTCTGTAGACCTGTAGCCCATAGTACACCCCCAGTATTACATCACTCCTCAGGCCTGGTAATGTAACCCATAGAGATTCTATGGAGTCGGACCCACCTTCAATCTCTATTTTGCTGGATTATATTCCTTCCTTAAAGTAAACGGCCACCCCACCTCCAACACGTCCCTCCCTGTCCATCCTGTAGAGTTTATAGCCCGGGATTGCAGTATCCCACTGATTCTCCGCATTCCACCGGGTTTCCGTTATGCCCACTATGTCAATGTTTTCCCTTGTCACCAGACATTCCAGTTTTGCCATCTTTACTCAGAGACTTCGGGTATTTGCATAAAAGCATTTGTACATGGAATGCCCCAGGATGGGCTGCTTATTAGCTCCTTTGTCCCTGAATCCTCTCATTGTGCCAAACCGTCTATCACATCCCACAACACTACCATTCCCAATTTCTTCTCCTACTCTGCCTTTACCTTGTTGTTCTCTAACCTCCCCATCCTCATCCCATAGGGATAAGGAGTCCCGAACCTGATGCCCCCCAGCTCCTGTCAGCTGTCCCCCAGGGATCAGTTTAAAAGCCGCTCTGCCACCTTTTTAATGTTATGCGCCAGCAGTCTGGTTCCATTCTGGTTCAAGTAAAGCTTGTCCCTCTTGTACCGTCCCCACTTGTCCCAAAACATTCCCCAGTGCCTAACAAATCTAAACCTCTCCTCCCTACACCACCATCTCATCCACTCATTGAGACCCCTGAACTCCGCTTGCCTAGCTGGCCCTGTGCATGGAACAGGTAGCACTTCAGAGAATGCTACCTTTGAGGTCCTGGCTTTCAGCTTCCTACCTAAGTGCCTAAATTTGGCCTCCAGGACCTCCCAGCTACACTTGCCCACATCATTGGTGCCGACATGCACCACAACCGCTACCTCCTCCCCAGCACTGTCTACCAGCCTGTCTAGACGAGAAGTGAAGTCCGCAACCTTCACACCAGGCAGGCAAGTCGCCATGCGGTCCTCACATCCGTCGCAAACCCCCCTCTCTATGTTTCTAATAATCAAATCCCCCATTACAAGCAGCCCCCCTGCCTGGAGTCCCTGGAGCTCCTTGCACTGAGGACACACCCATGACTTATGCCCCAGAGGCATATAGTCATACATGTGGCACTTGATGCAAAACACTGGATATCCCCCCTGCTGCTGGCTGTCTGACCGCATAGCTTTGTTTGTTTGTTTGTTTGTTTAGGGGTACTTAAAAACCCTACACTGGTTAGCAGCCCTCTTCTCAAGGGAAGAGAAAGGGCGGTATCTGGGGCCCTGGCTTCCTCGCCCTGCTGCTGAACTCACACAGATGCTAAACTCGCGGTGCCTTACCTGGTGCTTTGTTCCCGAGGCACTGGGTGTCCCAGAGGCCACGCGTGCTTCTGCAGAGAGGCTCACGGGGTGGCAGGCACTAGCTTTATACTCCTAGCTAGCTCCTCCTCCCTCCCTCCCTCCTTGCTGATTGAAAAGGGGCTGGTCTTCCCAGGTGAGATTTCCCTGAATGGGGTGCTTGGATTTCCCTAATGGGGCTCTTATCAACTCCTAAAGGTCAATTGCTATGACTTAAAGGACAATGACTGCTAAATTGCCCTGCCTGGGTGGGAACTGGCCCTTCCTAAGTTCTTACCCTCCTACTTCAGTTCTCTGAGGCTGGACTGCTTTTTAACCTCATGCTGGTTTTTTATTTGAGTTTAAACTGCACTGGTTTAAGAGTTTTTTGGCTTGGCAGAACTTACACACTAAGGTTTAAATCCTGTTTAGCCCTGCTAAAATCCTGCTTTTATTAAGTGTGCACCTTTATTTTATTTATTTATTGCTCTCACCTAGATCCTGTGTCCTAATTTACTGAACCTTTAGATTATGTTCTAACTTAGATTAAGTTTAACTTGGATTAAGTATAGGGTTAATTTAAACCAAGTAGAAAAACTTGCTTTCCACTTTATCCTCCTATGTTTTATTTATTTTTCCAAGTGCCTGTACCTTGGGCTCTTACTCACAAGTAGGACTCTGCTCCTGCTCAGAGTAGACCTCTGTACGCACTTACGTATTTATTTTTATTGCCCTCACCCAGCTCCTGTGCCCCAACTTGCTGGACCTTAGAATCCCTCCTTCGGTTAGATTAGGTGCTAACTTAGGTAAAGCTGAGCTAAAGGTAAGGCTAAATTTCAATGTTGATCTAGGGTTGATTTAAGGATTTAAGACAAAGAGTTATAAAGAGTACACTCACCTTCTCCTTCTCTGCCTCCTCTCCTCTTCACAACTCAGGGAGACTTCCCTCTCCTTCTCCAAAACTCAGAGGTCCCCTTGCCTTCCCCTTCTCCTCACACTGATGCTAAACTCGCAGTGCCTTACCTGGCACTTGGTTCCACAGGCACTTGGTGTCCCAGAGGCCACACGCGCTTCTGCAGAGAGGCTGTGCTTCTGCATCCTTCTTGCCTTTGCTGAGATGGATGGAAATATCAGGTTTCTCTAGAGAAAGAGAAAGGAGGCAGCAGTGGTGAGCAGTAGTCAGACAGAAGCAAAGGAGCAATGCCCCTGGGTCAGGCCAAGTGTCCATCCAAGGGTCCATCTAATCCACTGTTCTGTTTCTAGCAGTGGCCAGACAGGTGCTTCCAGGAAAGCCATAAGCAGTGCATGAAGGCAAGAATCTTCTTCTATTGTTTTTCCTCCCACCCACCCCCAGCAGCTGGTACTCAGAGGTACACTGCCTTTTAACCTGGAAGTGTCATTCAGCAACCATGACTAATAACCCTAATAGGAAGTAGGAGATGAAAGAAAAGTTCTAAAATGCTTGGATCTGCTTGACTCAGACCATTGGCCTGCTTAGTTGAGCACTGGGTCTGTTACCCTGCACATGCCTGATGTCGTCTGATCTTGGAAGCTAAGCAGGATCAGGCCTGGTTAGTGCTTGGATGGGAGACCGCCTGGGAATATCGGGTGCTGTAGGCTTATACCATAGTCTTTCGAGACTGAAGGTTGCCAACCAGGTCATATCGACAGTGATTCTTCAGAGACTTCAGCAGGAGTCTCTTTCATAGGATTCTTTCAACTGGAGAGGCCAGGAACCAAACCTGGAATTTCATACATATTAAAACACATACTTTACCCTTTAATTACTGGCCTTCACCCTCCAAGCTATGTTTATTCAGAAAAGGAAGACCAGGAAGTTTTGAAACTGCAGGGAACCAGTTAATTAACTTTTATTAACTCCTGACCATGTTAACTGAGGCAAAAGTGTCAAGGTGAAGTCTACGGATGGCCACCCCCGTATCTAGATGTGAAGGGTGAGTTCTCCAGCTCAGATGCCCTGAAGCCAGTGGTGGAAGATGGAGCCTGAACGGCTGCATGTCATTGCTACTGCTCTGTTGGCTACGCAAGGGCAGAAAGCCAAGCTCTGGGCAGCTATAATAGGTCTGAGGCTAAAATTATCTGAGAACATTTCATTTTGAAATGGGGGGATGAAACAGTCTAGCAATTCAGTGAGAGGAGCAACATTGGGGGGTAAACTCACCAGCCATGCAGCGGAGGCATAACACCCTGGGGCAGTGATGTCATGTCACTTTGGGAATCTCCCCAAGGGGAAAATGTTCACTGTGGCAGCTTCATGCCCACGTCCTTCTCCTGTGGAGTTTCCCTTTTAAGAAGGATTGGGAGACACGAAGCCACCACTGCCTCCTCTGTAACTAGGATGGAACCAGAGGGGCAATCATGCACCCCTCCCTTGGTGTAGCACTCAGGGCACATGCCCCTCAGGCTTCACCCTAGTTATGCCTCTGCTGTGCAGTACTCCTCATGATGGCCATTGCTGTAATTGCTACCAGGTATAGCCAATCAAGGGTCCTCCTACAACGTCCCGGTGAAAGTGGTTGGTGTTGAACGCTCCTGCTCCCTTCTGGTTTGAAGGGGATTCTGAGGCCAGGGCACGCTAGTCCACAGTCACTCTCTAAGCAACCAGCCTTGGTTCCTGATTCAAATCCTGGACAGAAAGTTGCTTACAAATTACCAAGCTATCACAATCTCAGAATTCCTTTTCCTTTTCAGTTCTATCTGGTTGTCCATGACTTTGTGTACCTTGGCTCAACGATCTCCGACACTCATTCTCTCGATACCGAGCTAAACAAGCGCATCGGTAAAGCAGCTACCACGTTTTCCAGACTCACAAAGAGAGTCTGGTCCAACAAGAAGCGGACGGAACATACCAAGATCCAGGTCTACAGAGCTTGGGTCCTGAGTACACTTCTGTACTGCAGCGAGTCATGGACTCTTCGCTCACAACAGGAGAGGAAACTGAGCGCTTTCCACATGCGCTGCCTCCGACGCATTCTCGGCATCACCTGGCAGGACAAAGTTCCAAACAACACAGTCCTGGAACGTGCTGGAATCCCTAGCATGTATTCACTGCTGAAACAGAGACGCCTGCGTTGGCTTGGTCATGTCGTGAGAATGGATGATGGCCGGATCCCAAAGGATCTCCTCTATGGAGAACTCGTGCAAGGAAAGCGCCCTACAGGTAGACCACAGCTGCGATACAAGGACATCTGCAAGAGGGATCTGAAGGCCGTAGGGATGGACCTCAACAAGTGGGAAACCCTGGCCTCTGAGCGGCCCGCTTGGAGGCAGGCTGTGCAGCATGGCCTTTCCCAGTTTGAAGAGACACTTTGCCAACAGTCTGAGGCTAAGAGGCAAAGAAGGAAGGCCCATAGCCAGGGAAACAGACCAGGGACAGACTGCACTTGCTCCCAGTATGGAAGGGATTGTCACTCTCGGATTGGCCTTTTCAGCCACACTAGACGCTGTGCCAGAACCACCTTTCAGAGCGCGATACCATAGTCTTTCGAGACTGAAGGTTGCCAATATACATCTATCTGAGTTATTATGATCTGTCCTGTCTTCTTTCCAGCCACAGGAGGGAAATACTTTATACTTATTGGTTGCAATTCCAAGAATTCTAACCAAGTCTATAGACTTGGATGGCATATCGCATTGTTTGTATCTTTCTTCGATTAAAAAGAAATATTTACAACAAAAGGAAGATCCAGCCGGAACCACAAGACGGTTCAAACTTCATTTATCTCCTGTGGAATGTCATGTCAGATCATGTTGGCAACCTTTAGTCTCAAAAGACTATGGTATCACGCTCTCAATGGTGGTTCTGGCACAGCGTCTAGTGTGGTTGAAAAGGCCGATTCGGGAGTGACAATCCCTTCCACACCGGGAGCAAGTGCAGTCTGTCCCTGGTCTGTCTCCCTGGCTATGGGCCTTCCTTCTTTGCCTCTTAGCCTCAGACTGTTTGCCAAGTGTCTCTTCAAACTGGGAAAGGCCATGCTGCACAGCCTGCCTCCAAGTGGGCCGCTCAGAGGCCAGGGTTTCCCACCTGTTGAGGTCCACTCCTAAGGCTTTCAGATCCCTCTTGCAGATATCCTTGTAGCGCAGCTGTGGTCTACCCGTAGGGTGCTTTCCCTGCACAAGTTCTCCATAGAGAAGATCCTTTGGGATCCGACCATCGCCCATTCTCATTACATGACCATGCCAAGGCAGGCGTCTCTGTTTCAGTAGTGTATACATGCTGGGGATTCCAGCTCGTTCCAGGACTGTGGAACTTTGTCCTGCCAGGTGATACCAAGGATGCGTCGGAGGCAGCGCATGTGGAAAGCGTTCGGTTTCCTCTCCTGTTGTGAGCGAAGAGTCCATGACTCACTGCAGTACAGAAGTGTACTTAAGACACAAGCTCTGTAGACCTGGATCTTGGTATGTTCCCTCAGCTTCTTGTTGGACCAGACTCTCTTCCTAAGTCTGGAAAATGTGGTAGCTGCTTTACTGATGCGTTTGTTTAGCTTGGTATCCAGTGAAAGAGTGTCGGAGATTGTTGAGCCAAGGTACACAAAGTCATGGACAACCTCCAGCTCATGCACAGAGATTGCAATGCAGGGAGGTGAGTCCACATCCTGAACCATGACCTGTGTTTTCTTCAGGCTGATTGTCAGTCCAAAGTCTTGGCAGGCCTTGCTAAAACAGTTCATGAGCTGCTGGAGATCTTTGGCAGAGTGGGCGGTGGGCAGTGGGCAGAGTTTGGCAGAGTGGGCAGAGTGGGCGGTGACAGCTGCATCGTCAGCAAAGAGGAAGTCACACAGACATTTCAGCTGGACTTTGGATTTTGCTCTCAGTCTGGAGAGGTTGAAGAGCTTTCCATCTGATCTGGTCCGGAGATAGATGCCTTCTGTTGCAGTTCCAAAGGCCTGCTTCAGCAGGACAGCGAAGAAAATCCCAAACAAGGTCGGTGCAAGAACACAGCCCTGCTTCACTCCGCTTCGGATGCCAAAGGGGTCTGATGTGGAGCCATCAAAGACTACAGTACCCTTCATGTCCTCATGGAAAGACCTGATGATGCTGAGGAGCCTGGGTGGACATCCAATCTTGGGGAGAAGCGGCAAGATAATTCTATTCCTAGCAGAAAAAGAGCAGGCAGCTATGTTATGAACATACCTCTGCAGAACTATGTTGGCAACATACAACAAAGCTACTACTACTAAAACTATTACTCAGACTACTCAAACGATACTACTTGTGGCAGCAGCAAATTTATGCATTGAAATCGGAGCTTGCCCCAATCCCCAACCACATGTAAATTGGGGAAGGGAAACTGGGTTTTAGAGCAACAGGGCATATGATGGGGGACTGCCCAATGGCATCCATCCCTGCACTTTGTCTTCTTATGTCAGTCCCCCGCCCCAAAGTACTGGAAGTAATCCTTACTAAGGCCCAAACCAAACGTACAAAAACACACCAGGAAACGGGCATTTGCCATGGAATAACTGCATGTTTGAAAGTGAAGCATGGATTTTGCTTTCCTTATCCCTCTCCACATGTCCTTATCCGTGACACATCAATTCTTTTTCATCCACAGAATATTCAAGTACCTTTTTTACTTTTTATTCCCTGAGTTCCAGTTCTGCTACATGGGTTTTGGACATACAGTGGGAAAACACACCAGGGTTTTGTTATCTGTGAGTTTTGAGTCCTTGGAAGAGGTGAGGCAGCAGCCTGTGGCATCTCCTTTGCCACAGCTTGTCCTTTTGTTTTCAGCTTTAAAGGGTAGTTGTCTCTACAGTGCTGGCCCAAGATCACTTGACGCCCAAGGCAGCATTTGAAATGCTGCCCCCTTCATCATTTCTGTGGGCCACATGGACGAGCCACCCTTGTGTCTCCACCCCATTGCCTGCGGCACATAGAAAAGACAGCAGCAAAAGTGGATTTTACTTTATTTTTCCTTCCTTGAATCTGCTCGGCAATCTTTAGTCTGCTCTGGGCTAAGTCACATCATGTTCTCACTGACAAAAACACACGCTGACGAAAACACACTCTGGAAGCAGGCTTTTTGTGTAAAAAAAAAAATGTGAATGCTTATCAACCTGAGCACAGCTCAGGCAGCATTTTGTGACCCACCAAAAATCAGATCACAACCCACAGTTTGAGAACCACTGCCTTAGCATCTACTTCTTGATTAGAAGGACCTCCACTTCAGGAAGGTGGAGACCATCGAGTTTGGTTTACGCATCCGTGCAGAATTGCTACAGGCTAGCTTCCAATCATCTGGTTCACATTTACATGTACACATAATACTCACAGTATGACACAAGTAAAAATAATTGAGCTCAGAGTGATCAGGGGTGCGCCATTCCAGTCCTCTTTTGACCAGTAATCCCAGTAGGATCATAGATAACACTTTTGGGAATGCTCTGTCTAACACCACATTCATTCATTTAGCAATATGTGCACACTGTTTTTCAATACTAATGGTTCTGAAAGTCACTCACTCTTGTGAAATCAGATCGACAAACAGATGCTATGGCCTTCACAAATCCTGTAAGCTGTACCCACTGAAGAGGATGCTTTTGGTGGTCAGAGCAAATTCCTGAAGCATGAGAAGCAAGCCTGCTGTCTGTGTGCAGAATATCGGGTGCTGTCGATGGTATCAAAGGAATCTGG